>NW_013665930.1:328496-334563 GCF_000517525.1 Limulus polyphemus
TTGTGTGATTCTAAATAATTTTTGTTTAGTAACGACTTATTAGTCTCAAAGTGAGTTCCTCGTCATCGAATTATATCTACTATTTTTCGTCAGAACAAAATTGTTCATTTTCCGTTTATAAGGGTGTGTTCGTTTACCATAGCTTTGTAAAAAAAACATTTGCTTTTTTTGTAACAATAGACCGATGTAGAAATGTGGTTTTAACCTGTTGATCAGTTTGTTTTTAATTGAATATACCTCTAAATAATTAACTATAGATATTTCAGTTTCGATTAGAAGAACACAAAGGTATATAAAAATAAACGTCGCCACAACAGAAACTTGCCATTAACAAGCTGTTAAATTAACTGTGCCGAAACTAAAGGTCAAGATCAGTGAAACATCAGTTAACGAAAAGGCTTAGTCCTTGGCCAAAGCCTGAGCTCTTTATCTTTTAATTACCTCTTAAATTATATTTTATAAATAAAGGAAATTCCCAGTTTTATCTATTAACGTTTTCCAAATCGAAGTTTATTTATCAGCTGTAATTTTTGTTGTTGAGAGTCGATTCGTTCTGCTAAGCTTCTGAAAAAGAACAGAAAATTGCTGCTGAAGTAGATACTACAAGTTCTCTTTAATTTTTTCCAGGTTTTTGTGAAACCAGTGACAGCATTCTTTTGCTTTTCACTTCTCCATTGAGGGAGATCATTATTCTCTGAAAATTGTTTGAGGTGTTTTATAACCACGCTTTTTGTGTGTGTGTGTGGAAGAGTTAAATATAGTTTCATGTAAGTTCTACTTCAACTAAAACAAATTGAAAGTCATGATAAGCTCCAAGCCAGATTAGCCCATCACACAGTTGGGGTACAGTATGATTGATTACTTCGTTTCTTTTAGCTTTTAGGTGCTCTAAGAGTGTATTTGCAATGTATACGAGTTTTCCATTCATTAACATTATATACTGCTTCATTCAGGATAACCTACACCTATCCAGAGTGTGTATTGTTGGTTCTAAGAAACACATCTTACAAAATATACACAGGGATATAAAAAAATAGCTCATTGCCTTGTCCCCCCAGTGGCACAGCGGTATGTTTGCGAACTTAAAACGCTAGAAACCAGTTTTCTATACCCGTGGTGGGCAGAGCACAGATAGCCCATTGTGTAGCTTTGCGCTTAACTACAAACAAACAAATCTTAGTGCCTTATACATTTTATAATTATTATGACTTATTTATAATAAAGATCAAAATTAATTTTGTTCAATCACTTCAGACTGTAAGCAAAATGTATGTTTCATCCACTTCTAAAGCTTACATTCTAATGAACGTACTTTCTTCATATAACTTTAAACATACGATTTTTACAACACTCGAAAATCGAATAAAATTAAATTGTTTTTATGAAATAAAGCTTTCCTTTCTTTCTTAATGTTTGCCAAGTTAGTTGGAGTCTAAAGCATATTCTTTTTCAGAGGCGCACTTTATTTTTGTATTGTTTTCAGAATTAGTTTTACCTGTTTTAAGATTTAAGTGATATTGTAAAACATAAATTTTTAAAACTGATGGTTTTACAATGTTAATAACTAACTTACTGAAGAGCTTGTTTGTTTTGTTGAATTTTGGACAAAGCTACTCAATGGCTATCTGCGCTAGCTGTCCCTAATTTTGAAGTGATAAACTAGATAGAATGCATCTCATGGGCTACTGCTTGACGACGAATAGTAGGATTCATCATTACATTATTATACCCCCACTAGATTGTGAGTCAAGCACCCGAAACACCAAGCCATGCCAGGCTTGAGGAATTAAAGTGTATCGCCGATTTTTTTAATTGAGACTATTTTTATACGAGGCTGTGTTTGTCATCAGCTTTGGTCTCGATTTTCAAGCAGTTAGAATTGAAAACAAGAAGGAACCCTCAATAGCCGCGACACTTTAAATTCTGTTAGGCAGGATTAGAGTAAATCATGACACCTTCCCTCCCTTTTTTTATTAGCTATGTTTTTGTGCGCCAACAATACCAAACGTGGGGGGCACGTGTACTAGATTCCATTTTATTACTTATTAGGAAATCTAACAATATTTACAACGCTGCTTTCCTTTATATATTGATAAATAACAAAATGTAATGTGTTTGTTTTTGAACAGAAATAACTTCCATGTCTTTAAAACCTGCTTAACTTTTTTTTTATTCAATCTTTTGATTACCTTATTACATTATTCAAATACTGAACGAACAAATGAATCTGAAAAGAGCTATACTTATCATCTTTCTTTCTTTTGAAGCGTTGGACAGGATATCCTTTAAGACTTTGGACACACTTGATTCTAGTTTAATACGCACATGTGTAAGTAAAAATAGTACGTGTTGTAATTTTGACCCACGAGTTGCGCGGAACATTATTTCCATTTATTTACATTTTTAATAAAAAGAATTAAACATAGAATTATGCTATAACCCTAATTATGAGTGATTCCATAATTAGAAACACTACTATTACTATGAGTGATCTGTTTCGTAGAAATTAGGAGTACATTCTGCGCATGTCAAAAGTGGGTGTGTTGTCTCCAAGAGCTATCTGTTCAAAAGTAGGTGTGTTGTCTCCAAGAGCTATCTGTTTGAGTCAGTGGGGAGATTTCTAAGAATTTTATATTCGGATGTAGGGTGTTTCTTTTATATTACGTTTTTCAAGAACTTGAATTTGACATATAATTTTATTTCCTATTTCATGAGAAAAAAAAATGGATATTTCTACATTTTGAAATAATTTTCAACAAAATTGTTTCTCTACATTTTCATAAACCATTTCTGTGTTTAGTATCGACTGGATGGATATTCGAGCTCTATTCGGTAAACAATGTTACTTAGAGTGAGGATCTATTTTCATATAAACCAATACAGTCTGCATTGCTTGAGACCAGCCAAATGTTATCTTTATACTTTGTAAACAATTCTTCACAAGTTTATTGTTATGTTCATTATAGTTTCAGTTTCACAACGCCCAACTAAATTGGTTAATAATTGCAGATAACAAACTAGACACTATATGCTTTTCAAATTTAATAAAATGGGTGATGATAATGTTAGGAATGAAATATTTGAATGATTTACTTTCTTTTCAGTTTACCGACTTCAAGTTTGTCCCTCCAAGTCTGGTCAAAATCTCCTGGAAGTACAGGGGTTTATGGGAACACAGTTAGTCTTCCTGTCCTGCATGTTAAACCTCATGAGAGCTTCTACATAAATTCGTATGTTAACGACATCGCTATTCTGAAAATAGATGTCGCTGCTACGAGTACTGAGAACATCCAGCCGATATGCTTACCAGCCGAAGATACTCCAGTGAAAACCGATTCTTTAAGAGCGTACTATGCAACAGTAGGATTTACACCTCTCAGTAAGCTTCCATTTGTTTGTTTTGAGATGTTCGCGCAAAAATACGCGAGGGCTATCTGTGCTAGCCGTCCCTAATTTAGAAATGATAGACTAGAAGGACAACGAAAAGTTTACATTAGTGGGATTGACCGTCACATTATAGAGTATCCGTGGTTGAAAGAGCGAACATGTTCGGTGACGAGATTCGAACTCGTGACCCGCAGATTGCGAGATGAATGCCCTAACCACCAGGTCATGCCACGTAAAACCTCATAGTTTCACTGCCAGTTATTATTACTAGTTCGTGTAGTGTGGAGTATTTAGAGTAGAGCCTATATTAAGGATTTTTCAGAATTACTCAATCGGCACAATTTGGCTGTGAGCCATATATTGTACAGTAGATATACAAACGAAAGCTGGGCGATGCTGATACGTCTGTGCGCAGGATGTTTTACTTCCAGTACAATTTGTATAGTGTAATGTAGTCGATTCCGATCTGTTGAGCAGTGTTTTAATCGGGAAATTCCACCCACAGCCAAGATGGCACACTGTAGAAGCCCTGTGAAACTATTATGTTCCTCCTAGTCAACCGGAATTACAAGTTATTGTATTATTTATTAGTAAGGCAAAAAGGTCATTTTTTTTATACCGTGCATTAAGTAACTGTGCATCAACTTATTAAAATTACACACGTGTGATAAACTTGTCTTCTAATGTCGGTTCTGATTTAAATGATAAATTTATTTACTTCTTCAGACGTAAGAAAATGAAAGGTTTTAATTAAGCAGTTCAAATTATTATATCATAATAGACAAAATAATTCCTGGATAGGTATCCTTGAATCTCAGAGAAAGTTAATCAACTTAAGAAAATATCAAGTTAACAAGAGGTCGGACTTTAAATGTGATTTAAAAGTACACGTATATTGCATATGTAACCTACACAATGTGTTAAGCAAGAAAGTAGACTTACATTCGTAGGAGCATCATATCGCCCTCACGTCTGAAAGGGCGAGCATGTTCAATAAAGGGATTCGAACCCGCAGCCCAAGATTGCGAGTTGAGATCCCTAACCACCAAGCCATGCTATGCCTTCACTACGATAACGCTCCCCAGTGGCACAGCGGTATGTCTGCGGACTTACAACGCTAGAAACCGGGTTTCGATACCCGTGGTGGGCAGAGCACAGATAGCCCATTGTGTAGCCTTGTGCTTAATTCCAAACAAAAAAACACTACGATAACACAGAAAAGCACTTACATTTAAAATTTTATTTTTCGGTGCATCCAGAAGTTTAAAGGTTTTCAATAAAAGAATGATCTGATTCTTTGCTTTGATGGCAGTTAGTGATAACAATTTTATATATAGATATATTATTCATGGTAATTCCAACAGAACACTAAAGAAAACTACTGCAAATGTTTGGTTTTTTATTTTTTACTTACAACCAATGAAAAGACAAACATGCAAATTAGACGAAAACCTGGATTTTGGCAATATATTTCCTACTGGCTTAACATGCAAAAAATAAAAACCTGTTATAATTTAATAATAACGTAGCTTTAGAGTCTTAACTATTATGCTACCTTTTTAGAGATAAATAGTATGGCACTGACAACCTAAGTACTTTATTCTAGTCAAGAAATTTATAATTTGTGTTCGCATTGTAATGAGACATGTTTAATTCATGAACTGACACAGAGTAAAATTCAGTTCGTCAAATTGTATTCTGATCTGAGTAATTATTGTTTATGCTAAATGTAAAGCAAAAGTAAGAAAATACTTTTGGTTACAAAGTTTAAAACCTTTGATTAATCTTATTATTCGTGGATAAGTGAGATATTTGTAATTAAACTTAGCGTTTAGTTAGGTATTGTGCTTTAACACATGTTTATATATATGTTTAGTTAGGTATTGTGCTTTAACACATGTTTATATATATGTTTAGTTAGGTATTGTGCTTTAACACATGTTTATATATATGTTTAGTTAGGTATTGTGCTTTAACACATGTTTTATATATGTTTAGTTAGGTATTGTGCTTTAACACATGTTTATATATATGTTTAGTTAGGTATTGTGCTTTAACACATGTTTATATATATGCAAAAGAAAAGTATCAAAGTAAATATAATTATATTAGATAAATCACTGGACGTTGAAATCCACACCCAACAACTGGCAGTATGGCATCCATCTGACTGTGAGGCAGTTTATCAGCAAATTATTCCGTCAGTAAAGGGCGCTATGTGCGTTGGTGAAAGCTTTGAAGACGATAACTGTGAGGTGAGTAAATTAAAATGGTTTGAAATATATATTGTGACGAAAAAATTAAATGTCACGGAAATAATAAAAAATACGCACATTATGGAATCTATTATAATAATACTCAGATTTTCTCTGTCCTGAAAGTGTGCGCGCATCTTCCTATGTAAATACGCATGCGCATGCACTTATTTCAACGAATGTGAACAAAAAGCGGATGTAAATATACTGTTACGACAGCGCAAGTCACGCGACGCTGGGAGCATGCGCTCTGGAGTTTCTAGAAGGATTATGAATTTTCAGGGCAACTTAGTTTGTTCGAGGCGCCCTCTTTTTTCTAATATATAAGCCTGGCAAAGAAGCAAGCGAGATAGGCAGATAGATCGAAGAGAGAGATATGCAGATAGATTGAAGACAGAGATAATTGAGTCAAGCGAACAGTAGGT
>NW_013665930.1:335508-342253 GCF_000517525.1 Limulus polyphemus
TAGCGTGTGTTATAAAGGTTGTTAAGTTTAAAGTGACTGTGGAAATTAAGTGTATTACAAAGTTTGTAACGAGAAAGAATAAATCAAGAAGGAACTTGTATCGCTGAAGTCACTCGGAAATAATTTTTACCTGAAATTAACAAACGAGCAGATACGTAACAATACTTTTGTAGACATTTTGTGCAACAACTTAGTAAAAACTTATCAACGTTTTTGAAAAGATCCAAAGTTAGGTCGTAAAATAACATTATAAGTTTATTTATCGATAGTATTAAGGACGGTAAAGTTTAGCCCTAACTAAACTAAAGCAAAATATGTACACAACTAATTTGTTAATTTCTATAGTTATTGAATATAGGTCGTACTTAACAAAGGCTTACGTAATGTAGGCTTGAGATAAGCGGACTTATATATTTCAATGTCTACGATTAGTATTATATCAGAAATTCTGTATTTAAAGAAGTATAATATTGCAATACAGATCCTAATTTGACCGCAAGTGTTTTTTTGCGTCTCTGCTAGTAGCCAACTTCACATCAGAGGCGTCGCTAGGCAGGCGCTGGCACATGGGTCCCGTGGCCCGATTCTATTTGATAGTTCTCCGCATCCCTAATTAGCGTCATGGAAAACCAGAATAGAAAACCATGATCGATATCATACAGAAACACCGAAAATGAGCCCGAGCTCCGAATCTTTCAAATACCTAGCGACGCCTCTGCTTCACATTTTTGCTTATTTACTTGTCCAATTTTTTTTATGCAGAGACCACTAAGGCACATACATTTTGCTTTCAAACTTATTACATCTCGTTTTGTTTTTTTAAATTTCAACTGTAACTTGTATACCTCAAAGATCAACTCAAAATTCATGTTTTTATGTAAATTAGAATACAATTAATTCTGGGCAGTACATTGACAAATAAAGCTTCTGATATTTATTTAACTTTTATTTTTAATTATATTTTTTTCTGGTAAAAAGTTCTAGCGTTAGTTAAATACTTAGTTCCACCTCATTTCTTCTCTGTATTACTGAAGGTTTTAGGCTTGAAAGTGTTTACTTAGCATTGTATGTGGAGTCTATAAAATGTAACAACATCACCCGTAAATGTAATAACATCCATAACGATCTGGTGGTGTCTGTAGATGAAGTGGTATGATATATGATCAGTCACATGACATAAATATGGCCATGCTACCAATTACATGAGGCTATGCGGTAGAAGCCGCTCTAACAGGACGCTGATATAATATGACTACCAATCTTTCTCTTCAGGTTTTTTTTTTCTTCACAAATATGGTAAAAATTTAAAGTAACAGCATATGATTTCTTTGTCATGACAACCAGAATTACATTCAAACAAGCCAAGATATGTGTAGCTAACAACTTTCAATGGCTTCATCTTCAGAAATCCAAGACACCCACGTTAATGTGACGCTTTGTTTCACTTTCAGTTAGTGTTTTTTTCGCTTGGCGTGTGTTTCATCTATAAGCCTAATTTTGAATCCTAATATTTTTTTAAAGAGCGCAGCAAGTATCAACTTTTTTTTAGTATTGCTGTAATCTATATTTTTAATGTAGTAATCTCAACCTTAGCTAGAGGAAGATGCAGTTGTTAACGATAACGTTCAGATCAAAAAGTTTAATAAGATAGGCCAAGAACAACTAGAAAGTTTTAAGGATATTACGTAAAGTTTTCCCGTACATTCGAAACTACGTTATTGAATACGAGATAGTTGTGAAGTGTCTATTGTTTCAAGAGGAGAGCCAGTTAAAAGATAGTCCAGGAAATAGATTTATTTTAAGGTGGATAGGTAGATAAGCCAGTGCGTTTTCGTGGAGTAACTGGATTATTTGGATCTTTTTTTTTTTTTGCTATCATGCTTAACAAATTACTTTTCACAAGTAAGTTTATTTGTTTTATGTTATTTAACGTCATTTTTAACATAGGCCTATAGTAATTTAAGGCTATGTACAAATGTTCAAGATCGTAAAAACGTTATAGGAGGAAAAAAGTAATTTATGTGGACAGTACTTTGGATTATTTTCACCACATGATTTTAAAATAACCCGCTCACGAAAGAACAACATTACAACACTGCTGTCAGGGATGGGATGTTATTTCGGTGAAAATAAAGTAGAACTTTAAAACAGTTGAAGATGGCAATCACAAGACTGAGGAAAGTGAGGCAATAGTTGAGATGATGAAATTACTAAGACAAGATCAGGAAGAATAAGACAGAAAATTTAAAGAAGACTAAAAAGAACCAGACAAAAAAAGTAAAAATTTCCAGAAACTTAAATAAGGACCAAGAAGAAAATTAAAAGAAGACCTAAAAGACTAAGAAGAATGTGACAGGAAGTTAAAAGAAAGCCAAGAGGTAAGAAACAGAAATTTAAGAGAGGATTTAAAAGAAAAATACGTGCTATTTAAGGAAGAATTAAAATCCAAAATAAATATGATTGAAGACAAGATTGATGAAACTATCAAAGATGTACAGAAATATTATAACAATAAGATGAAAGAAGTATGGAAAGACTGTAATAACAAAATTGAAGAAGTAGAGCAAGGCTGTAATGACAGAATTAATGAATTCAAAAGTGATGTAAAGAAAGACATTAACATAAAAAAAGAGCATCATTGAGGTAGAACAGAACAGTGGTGGAAGATTAAACCATTCACAGCTCTCTCTGCATCAGCTCAGAAGTTCCAACCTAAAACCCTAATCACAACCAGACATGGAATAGTAGAACTTATTTGGTCTACACCTATTACCATTACTACTGTGTCATTTATTACCAAAGGAGCTTCCTGGATTACTTCAGCCATGACACTACCAAATCAAGCTCCAACATTTAGCTGGCCAGTTCATCATCAGCCAATTGAGAAACAAATGGATTGTAATGGAAAGGTACCATAAAAATCACACTAAGCACAGTTTGAAATAATTTCCACAGTTAACAGGTGGAATAGAGAATAACAAGCCACCCAGGACCAGCTTTGATAATATTAAGTAATCTTCCAGCTGAGAGTCATAACAAATATCAAGCATTTGTAGCTGCCTTATCCAACAGGTTCTGAGTGTCACACACACACATACAAAAGTATACAGAGCAATGTTTTGGAATAGAATACAGAGGGAAAAGAGACTTTAGCCAGATTTTCAGAAGATTTGGAAAGGCTTTCAATTATCTTACCTGAATGATCTCCGTGAAATGGTTTATTTGTTTGCACGTGGCCAATTTATAAGCACCATAACAGATGAGGTTATGAGAATTAGGCTGAAGCAAATATGGTGTACATCCTTAAAGAAAGTTTTGCAGTCGGCAATGGAATAAGATTTCATGAAAGTCATAGATAAACACTGGCGACAGTTTGAAGAATTAAAAGGAACAAGTTAGAGAACTAATGACACAGAACAGAGGGAATAAACCACAAGATAATAAGCGTTTCAAATATAACTTGAAATAACATAGTGCCAAGAATTATAAAGTTTATAATAAATAAGAACTCCTCCCAAAGGATATTAGAAAGGAGGTTGTTATAAATGCTATAAACATGGCCATTACAGCCGATCTGTGAGGAATCAATAGTTGTTAAGACACCAAGACAGTACCTCAAAGATAAGTTTCAAACCCAACCAGATCGAAGGAACAATACAGATCTAATGAGACATCAATAAAACAGCAATAAGTTGGATTTATAGGGCGTAGTTCAAAGGGAAATACTTCATCTACCGTGAATAAGAAAAGAAGATAATTTATTGACGTAAATAGTCCATGGGCTTATTGATCAAAACCTTGCAGCATACTGTTTGACATTGGTCCCACTGCTACAGTTGTTCTTCCCGATCTGTTACTAAAAATGGGAAATTGCCTCCAGAGATGGAAAACGTAGAAGGATTGATGTAAACAGTATGTGGGCATAAAGTTCCAGTTAAAGATAAGTTGGAAGTTACCCTTACTGTAGGAAGCTTCTTTCTTTCTCATGATATGTGGGTAACTGACATTAAGGAAGAGTGCATTTTTGGAATGTCCTTCATGCGGAGACATGAATGTGAGGTTAGGTTAGTTTCAGATAACTTTGTAGTCTATAGTTAGGAAATCCTTGTGAAATGCATGGTAGTTTCTACACTGGAAGCTGGTCATCTAGTGGAAACAGGGACACTGGTCACTGTACCACCAAGAAATGAGATACTCATATTAAGAGTTACTGGCAATAATTCTTCATCTAGTCACTGGGGTGTACTGAAGCCAAATACTCGAGCATTTTATGAGAGATTATCGGTTGGAAGAGTTCTTCTGGATAGGAAGAATAGAAATGTCGTACATGACTTTATCCAGGTTTGTTTGTTTATTGTTAAGGGACACAATGTACTTTTTTTATTGTGCCCACCACAAGTATCGAAACCTGATATTTAGCATCATAAGTCCAGAGACTTGCCACTAGGGGCATTACCCAAGAAAGGCATAGATCGGTTTTTGATAAAGTGAAAGACAGCTATTCTGTAAGTGCTAATGAAACTAGATTTCATCAAGATATCATTATATGACCGAACAGTTCTTGTCGCGAGAGAGAGGCCAAATTCTAAATTTAAGTAGGTGTTTGGAAGATAGGCAATTCAAATTAAAGGTCATTCACCACAATCGTCTTTGCAAGTATGTCAGTGAGAGAATAGCCAATTGGGCATCTCCAGAGAAGAACTTCAACGTGTGGAAGTGCCTAGAGTTTCTAACTATATTGCTTCTACAGGATCATCGAGCGTTGACGTATTCTTTCAACTACCTACACAGGATGACAGGATGGCAAGTGACAATGAGGAGTGTGCTATCCCCTGTGTAAAACTAGCAAAAAGACTTGGTTAATGGACAATTTAGTGTCATGTTATATTTTTTTTATTAGGATTGTTCAGGGAACTTCACAATCTAGGAGGGGAGCTATTGTAAGCTATGCTTTTCATGTTGGCTAGAGGGAGCTGCCGGTCTTAATGATAACATTCAAATCAAAAAGTTTAATAAGATAGGTCTAGAGCACCTAGAAAATTGTAAGGATGTGATATAAAGTTTCCTCAGACAGTCGAAACTCGATTATAAAAACAAGATAATTGTGTAGAGTTCATTTTTAAGAATGTTTCAATGGAAAAGTGTATTGAAAGATAGTCAAGGAAATAGTTATCTTAAAATCGAGAGTTGAATCAGGCTGTGTGTTCTCGTGAAGTATTTATATCCAGGGGCGGATTTAGGTCAGGTGGGGCCTGGGCCAGTAGAATAGCATTTGGGCCCTCACTAGTACATATAAGTGTATACAATGCATAGAAATTTCAAAATTTCTTTTCGTTGGGGCCCTGTTGCATCTACTCTTTCTGCCCCACCATTAATATGGCCCTGTTTATATCTTTTTCTGCTATCGCGCTTATCGAGTTTCTTTATACAGATTAATTGATTTGTTATGTTAGTCAACGCCATTAACTTAGGCCTACAACAACTTATGGGAGTGTACAAGTGTTTAAGGTTTTAAAGAAGAAGAAGAAGAAAATATAATTTGTTGTCATTACGTGGGTTGGACATTGAATTATTTTCACCAGATAATATTAAAAGAACTCTCCCACGAAAGAACAATGCTACAACAGTATTACTATTGTCGTTTTTCGTACATAATGTTACAGGAGTCAATTTTTGGGTAAGTTGTTACATACTGTTTAATAATATTAATTGTACAAGGCAGGTTGTAAACAGTTCAGTGTGTGGAAGCGTTAAAATTAAATTATTAAAAGTATAGTTTTAAAATTCATCGAAATTTTAAATCAACCAAGATTAATGCAATACAACGTTAATTTAACTAATTACCCCTCTAGTGTTCGTTTTTATACATCCTTTAAGTTTGTATGATGGTTTCGCTTAAGCGAATACGATATAGGCTTACTATTATGATGCATTTCTTAAAATTGAGCAAATTTCAAAATAAGCATATAAAACGATTTTTATTTGTACTAAGGTAATTTTATATGAATAACAAGATCAAATAATGGCACATTCAAAATATTGAAACATAGTTCTTATCTTTAATGTTGATTTCAATCATCATAATATTTCCATAATTACTTTGCTACAAAGCTGCCGTTATAGGCGCCACCTTACAGTCATTCAAAATACGCCATCTCTCGGTAATGTTTCAGACTGTAGGGTGTTTTAGTATCGTCTTTAACCAATGGTCCTCACTTACAATGCAACTGGGTTGAATTATTAAGTTCAAATTCACACATGTGGTCCATTTTTGACTTATCCCAATTTCATTATAGATTACACCTGTAGCTACGTGTTGAAATATTTAAGTTTTTTTGTAATTAAGCACAAAGCTACACAATGGGTTATCTGTGTTCTGCCCACCACGGGTATCGAAACCCGGTTTCTAGCGTTGTAAGTCCGCAGACATACCACTGTGCTACTGGGGGACGAAATATTTAATAACTGAGTTTAATATGCATGGAAATAGTAGTATTTTTTCTGAATCCTTCTCCCGCGATTGGATGGCGAATTCGGTATCTCCTCACTAATTTTAGGGGGTTGGAGGAGATACCCCCCCACCAAAAACCTGGGTTTACTACCAACAGTCTGATTTAATTTAAAAGCGTAACATTAATTTTTAATATAACGAAGCCACTTTACCCACTTTTAAGATTATCAGCATATTATCTAAAATCCCCGTCACACCAAACATGCTCGCCCTTTCAGCCGTGGGGCGTTATAA
>NW_013665930.1:343043-360551 GCF_000517525.1 Limulus polyphemus
AAACATTTTGGTATTATAAGGTCATTTATTTCTAGTATTAATATGTCTTCTATACACCAATATAGACTACCGAAATTAAATAATAAACAAATTCCATGATGGTGCTACGGTAAGAAGAACAACAGAGTCTACAAATATTTCCTGTGTTGTGAGCTTGGGAAACCTTATACTAGGCTTGGAAAAAGACCCTGTTCACATTGAAACTCTGTTATTGTAACAGAAACATTCTCATCAAGTTATGAAACTGTATCCTCTAACAGTAAATATTGGATATTGTGATATTTTCAGGAAGATAACCATCTTTAGACTGGGGAAACAACTCATATAGGCTGTACATGTGATACAGCTAATACATTAGATCCAGAAGAAACTAAGCTAACTCGTTTAGATATTATGTAATGTGATCCCAACACTATGTCTAGGTTTGTTTTGGTTGTTGTTAAGCGTAAAATTACACATTAATATATATGTGCTCTGTTTACCACGGATATCAGAATGTGAAACTGGGGGAAATTAATTCAAATTCGAAAAAATGGAATATACTATACTTAAGGGAGATTTCTTTACAAAGGGGGGGTGGGGATTTCCCCTGCACACCCGCTGAATTCTCCATGGGTATCGAAACCAGATGTTTAGCGTCGTAAGCCTGCTGATTTTCCGCTGAGCCACTGGGTAACACTAGATCTAACAGAAGCTAAGCTATCTAGCTAAAATATCACGTAATGTGTTGTTGTTGGGTTTTTTAAATCATAAAATGAAAGAGAAGTTTATCATTATTGTTAAGTTTCTATTGCAGGAAATACTTTTCAACATATAACTTACGAGTTTTGTATAACGCAACATTAAACAGCAATAAATGAACCTAACAGCTAGTGTTTGTTGTACCATATGTGAGACATGCTCTATTTTTCTTTCATTAATAATATTTGTTAGAATGTTTAATATATCTAATTCTATTATTTTTGATTTGCATCAATCGTAATTTTTGTTATTATACTTTTATTATAGAGGTCGTTTGCGTTGTTAGTTTAATATATGGACATGAGACTAATTTAAAACTCCTAAGCTGGTCGAACTTCGTGAGATATTGGACTTACGGCCAAAAATATCATCAACAGTGATTGTACTGTACTGATGGAACAATGTACTCTAATCTCTATAAGTAAGATCATAAGAAAAGTATGTTTAATTAGCTGTACTCATCACTAGGTTGATTTTTTTTTCGGTTTAAGTAGGTAGCTTGCTCTGATCGGAAGATAATATTGATAACACAAAAGATGTGACATACGGTGTTTGGTGTGCAGTAACATAAAAGTGTTTAGTGTATTTTAAAACAAGGAAGGAGCATTTGGTGTCTTAGAGTACTTGGAGTTTAGTGGATGGGACGGCCTAGATGGACCAACATCCCTTAGTGTCCTTCAATTGTATGATATGTTAATACGAGGATGATACATATGGTGTTTAGTGTATTACAGCACAATGAAATCATGTGGTGCTTTTAGTATAAAGTAATACAAGAATGTGATGTATTTGGTGGTACATAACGAAGTGAATTATGGTGTTTAATTCCCTTTTATATAAGTAACTAACATATAGCTTTCAATGTGCTGTAACATTAGTGTTGTAATGTTTAATGTAGAAAGAGAGGGATACGGTGTTTAGTGTACACAAGTAAATGGTATGTGGCATTTATTATACAGCAACACAAGGATATTACATACGGTGTTTAGTGACGTTGGGTGTTCAATGCACTTTAGTATTATGGCTTCTTGTATGGTTGTACAAGGATGTGACTATCGCGCTAAACACCACATGTCACACCCTTGTGTAAGGAAAGAGCCAATGTTATTTTCTGTACTGTGATGTACTTATTTTGTTCTATATTGTAATGCAATAATTTGATGCACGGTCTTTAGTCTACTATAACAAAGTGGCATACTATGTTTGCTGCAATGTAATATAAAAGAGGTGGGAAGTGATTGTAGCGTGTACGGTATTACTTGGCAGTAACATAAAGATAAAACAATGCAATTAGTGTTTAGGATATGATAACACAAAGATAAAACAATGCAATTGGTGTTTAGAATATGATAACATAAGAATGGTATACATGATGTTTATCGTATATGAACAAGGAAGCTTCATGTTATATTTTCTACATTGTCGTTTAGATAAATGTAGTGATTTTTCTTCATACTGCTACGACAGCGGAAGTCGCGCGACGCTGGGAGCATGCGCTGGAGTTCTAGAAAGATCGAGGAGCCTGTCGAACGTCCTAGCGTTTGCTAGACGCGCGCTTTTATAGTATATAAGCCGTCAAATAAAGTGACGGCAATAACTGAATTGCAGACAGAGAGATATAGAGACAGATTATCGAGTCAAGCCGTAAGTAAAGTGCGTGAATCGTTGTGAATTCTGGCGTGTGTTGAAGTCAAAGTGACTGTGTAAATTAAGTGTATTGCAAAGGAGTATTGAGAAAGAATAAACTAGTTTTAATCAGGAAGGGCCTTGTATCGCGGAAGTTCTTCGGAAAGAAATCTTACGGGAAATTAACAAACGAACAGAGACATAACAATACTTTTGGGATTACTACTGATATGCTCTTACTACATTTTCAGTCTCAGTTATAAAAATAACTTAAGTTACTGGAACTTTAAAAGTTATTTAAAAAAGTAAACACAGATGAACTAAATATTCTCCCCTTTGAAAGTACTTTTTGTTTCTAAAATCAAATACATGACTACACCAAAATCGTGTAGAAACATACCTAGGCAGTCAAAAAACCTGATGTGTAGGAAACGTTGTTTCTTGTGGACTTAAAATATTTATATTCAACTTTTAGACTAATTGTGAGAATTTCAATTAATTTTCAATCATCATCTTTTTACTCAACTACCCATTTTTTGTATTAAGTAATTTATTTGGACTATCACCACGTTTTTTGTTGTTGTTTTTTAATGCACGAGCTTTCTACAAACAACTGTATCTAACGGAACAATTCGAATCACAAGTCGCCTAGCAACAACGAAAAACAAGAAAGCTTGTGCACTAAAAAGACATGGTGACAATACAAATAAATTACTTAATACAAAGATGAGTACTCACCTTAAAAGCCTGTAAAGTTACTTACCCATTTTTTATTATTTAGTTTCTAATAAGATTTGAATATATATATATTATGTATTTTAATATGTTTGTTTCTTTTTCTTGCACTCTAGACAACCAGCTATGGACAGGCTGTAATGGCGAAGAGCTTCCAGGGACGATATTTTTTAGTTGGGATTATGTCTACTAGGCCAAACTGTAAATTGCCCTGGCTTACTGTTCGGGTAACTCAGTACTTGCAGTGGATTTACAAAAATCTGGCATGATTACTATGAAATGTAAGAATATAAAAAAAAATGATATTTTTTCTGGATACGAATAAAGCCATACACACATATGTGTTTGTATGGTGAAAAAGTAGTTATTACAGTTTGAACTACAAGTTAGTTTCTCATGTTTATATAAATGTTTTTCATCAAGGAGCAGTATCCTCTGCCTTGATGTAAGTAATTGTCTTGATGTCTCATTTTTCTAATATCAAAATTTAACTCTTAAATTTATGGAAGTTAACACACCAGAACAGCCAAAGTAAACATACGTATATTTGTTACATACATCAGACACTGATAAATAGTTAAAATCATTGAAAACAAAAGCAATAGGTGAAGTACTTACAATACATTTATTTTTTAACCTCAGTCTAAACCCAATATATTATGTTGCAATGTTTCAAAACACTTGTGGTTTCGTGAACGGTATATTCACCAAATTTGGTGTTTTACTTGCACGAAATGTCTTTTTTTTTAATATTAAAATTCGAACCAAATCGAATCACAAAAACTAATAAAACATTCCTGCGAATTTAAACTTCATAAAAGCTGTTTTGGTTTTAATAACGGATTTTCCATTATTCAGCTACGCAAATTTCGGGAATAATATTATTATTATTTTTCTATCACGTAAGGATTTTTTACAAATCGGGAAGAAAAAATCTTATTTAGATCAAATTTACCACAAATATAACAGAATATGTTTGGGTCATTTACACAACCTTTTGTTGCCATAGCGACGAATAAATATTATTGAAAAGAAAAAAATAATGCCAAAGTGCACACACAAACAAATACTCTCCAGAAATGACACGTCTTGTTACCTGTTAACCGTTTATATACTAGCGATGTGTTTCTCGTGGGTTCGATAAGACTCATGTCGCGATTGGTCTAGAGAAATCTGTAGCCAGTGGTTGTCAACATTTTAAGCATAAAAATGTGACCCGATTTCAATGAAAATAGTTCACTTATGTAAAAGTGCATATGACGTTTTGTGAAAAATCTATACGTGATGAAGAAAAATAAATATTTTCGGATTCAGCGTACAGGAATTATTGTAGAACATGTAAAAATTTCAGGCCTGTGTAACTAGACTTAGACGAGAAACAACTGAAATCCTCATTTTAAATATTTTTTTACATTAACAGCTATTCTGACAATGTATGTAGAACGTTCATTAAATAATTTCCCCAAAATACTTTCTGAAAGCTTCAAGTTCCTGAAATTATAGTTTTGAACCAAGTTAATGTATAGAACGTACCTGAAATAAACAACAGATTGAATCGTTTCAAATAAATTGTCTAAATTATTTAAAATCAGAGATATCCTACAAATGTTTCTGTGAAGGCATTGATGAAGTTTGAAGTTTATAAATACACATTTAAACAAATATTTGATACACTACTGTTTACAATGAGGTCATGCTAGTTAATGGTTTGTTAGACATAAAAGCTTTCAACACCGGACTCTTGGCGATTTTTCGTGAAATTTATATGATGGTGACGAGAGTTTAAAGTAATTCCTAAGTATGATATGAAGTTTTAGGTATACAGTCCTCTGCCAGAAATGTCTGAACACCTCTTAAACATATCTCACTCACTGCTTTATGAGAGAATTCATTAGATAGGTAGTCTAGCAATGCTGTTAAGGGATGAGAAAGATGTCGAAATGTTGTGAATTGCATGCATTTAAAAGAGGGGAGATTATAAGTTGCTGGAAATGTTGTGGAAAAGCGATAAATAAATTATGTCGGTGCTTGATCATAAACAATCTACTTTGCAAAAAGTATTGAGAACTGAAGAAGTGGTGATCGTCTGAAAATCACTCACACGTATGAAGATTGTGAAAAAAAAAGACCAAAAATAACCTTTGCAACAAAGTCATAATGACTTTATTGCCCAGATGTGAATGAAGACAGTCGATGAGGCCATGCTAATTAATGTTTTGTTAGATCTAAAAGCCATCAGCACCGCACTCTTGATGATTTGTGTAGTGGTGACAGCCATTACACAAAGTTTTAAGGTAATGACCCACTATTGGTACGAATGAAGTCAAGTAGGTAAAGTACTGTGGTGTGAGCTGTATCCTGCACATTCGGCGTGAGCCTATCTGTGAAACATCTACATTTCTGAAATCCCTTGAAATTACTTATTAAATGAACATGTTTCAGGTGCCTTGACGGGGTTTGATTTTATATAGAACACCCAGTGTTTTCCAGAAGGATAATGCTTCTTATGAGAAAGTAGCTTGATCATAATTATTGCAGCATAGTCCAGATCATAACCTGATATAACATCTTTGTGATTGTCTGGAGTTGGCTAATTCGAAAGTTTAGATCTCAGTCTTCCAGTCGTCATCAAATAATCGAGCTTCAACAATAACTGGGGAGGCAGTCTGCACCATAGACATAATAATCTAGATGAGAGCGTGTCTCACATAATACAGTCATTTTGGTTTTCGGCAAAGGATGATGTTACAACGAATAGAAGTTTTTAAGAGTTGTAGTCTCTATACGATTGTTTTTACAGTCTTGGTTGGCAGTTATGTTTTCGGCACTTTCTAATTCAGGGCAAGGGCTCAATTTCATACGATGAGATTGACAATCATCAGCATCCAGATATTTAGTGTCTACATTTTTCATTGTTGTTTCCACTGCCTTGGCTGGCAAGAATTTTGGCACTAAAGGCACTGAAGTGGCCTTTTTTCTTTGCTAGAATCCCATATTTCTATGCTTTGCTTTAATGGTGTGGTTTAACCCTACAAACACTCTTCTGTTTTAAAATGCTAAAATTTTGTACCTAGTATGCCGTTTTTAATTGGATAAAAGAAAAACTTCACATCATTGAGTCTTGTAATGTAATTCTTCTAGAAAGGGTTACTTTTAGACGCCATCTCCATTTGCAAATCATCAAATTTAAAGAAAAACTTCACATCATTGAGTCTTGTAATGTAATTCTTCTAGAAAGGGTTACTTTTAGACGCCATCTCCATTTCCAAATCATCAAATTTAAAAAAAAACTTCATATCATTGAGTCTTGTAATGTAATTCTTCTAGAAAGGGTTACTTTTAGACGCCATCTCCATTTGCAAATCATCACACTTTAACCGAATTCTAACAGGACGATTAGTGCTTTTAACCTGTATAGTCACAGGTTACGGGAATGACAAGGAGGAACGTGATTGGATATGCAAACTGTTAATATATTTCATTCATTGGCAATCTTGGAGCTAATGTTAAATTTTCAAACCTCTGAAACCACTATTCAGTGGTTGGGAAATGCCTCTGGCTTTATTCAGAGAATCCTTGACTCATTGACTTCTCTGTATCGACTTATGTAATATACAACCTTTCAACATAAAGTTAATTCATCATATCTATCTAACTACTTTCCTTTTTAAGAACCCAGTAGCTTCATGTACCTGACCTGGGATGAAGTCGGTTCACATTCCAAGAAAACCAAGACACGTGTTTTGGTAAAAGCAAGAGTTAGTTCGCCTTAGCAAAGAAAATGATTTTTTTTTCAAACTAACGTGGCCACTTCAGCATTACGCACACACACACAATATATAAAAGACATTTGTAAAAAGTAATCATACTTTACCAGCAATTTAAAACGTAAGTTTGTATTAAAATTGGCATCTTACACTTGGTAAAACTTTGCTCATTTAATTTCATTACTAGTGTTTGTAAGGATATTTAGATTCTTATTCAAGTGTTCTGCCTTCATGAGAACTACTAGGCTTAATGAATGGAAACCTAAATGAGTGGAGGGATATTAGCTCTGTGTGTAATTTATTACTTTGGGCTTAAAGTATAGCTAGAGCCATGCTACGTGAAAAACCTTAGCCTATTAGGTTTAATTTATACTGCAATAATTTTATATGATAAAATAGTTAATATTTTCCCTTGTTATCATTGTTACAACTGTCCTTCTTATTTATTTTACATTGTCCTAATATCACTTATGTCTCTAAATAATAATTCATGACTAAAACTAAAATAATATCCAAGATCAAAAGAGTTTAAAATAGTATAAGCAAAAAAGTTTGAAACCTATCACTGGTTAAAAAATAGAAAACTATCTTTTTCTGATGATACATAGTCAACACCAGTCAAACGTTGTGGTTTTATATAGAATCATTACCTGTTGATAAGTTATTCACAAATATCAAAAGAAGTACAACCGGGACAAAGTACGTGAATGGTGTTGTATAGATACGATATTGAAACAATTATAGAAACGGCAAGGAAAAAGGATATAAAAGGCAAATACTACAGGATTACAACCCTTTTATCACTTGAAAATTGTAGTCATCTGTTTGATAGTTGTCACTGCGATTGTTTGTTATCCAACTAATCAGAAAGTGACACACCAATATAAAGCCTCTAAAAGTACAGGCAGTCATACTATGCCCAGTAGTAATAGTGTAATTTTAGTCATTGTTCCCAGAACTAAAATACTGCACAACAAACGTGTAGAAATTAACGTTTTGACTGATCAAAGATAGTGTATACAAAAAGCTGTGACAAGCTTCCACGTTTCGGTGAGAATTTTATGCAAGACTTTAAAGACGGTATGTGAAATAGGCATTGTTAATAATAATGGCAGAGGTATAAAACCAAAATTCTACAAGAGTGATATTATGTAACTCAAGGTGTGTTCTTAATGAGATAGCTGACAGTTGAATGCAAATCTTAACAATAACCTTGCTATAAATATACCTGTGAATGTTACCTCGAGAATAATGAAATACACATTAGTATGAAGCAATATGAACAGATATGTAGGAGCTCGAAAATCGCTGCTGAGAAGAGGTAACCAAACCAAAAGATTGAAGTGGGCATCATATCACAAACATATGTAAAGAGCAGACCTCTCCAGTTGTACTCACAACTTTCACAAAATCCAAAAAATTCTTCTCTGACGACGAGGTCTGCCACAAAATGCATACAGATAAAAACCTGTTCGCTAGTCGATTTATTGATTGCTTTGATGGCAATAGGCGAAAAACAAGAATGGTGGTTACATTTCTTAAAATCTACATGAAAACATCTCTGCCAAAATCTGGCTACCAGGGAAGGCCTGGCTTTAAATACCAAAATAAAATAGCATAAACAAAGCCAGGCTGCTCACCTCGTCTACGCAACTTCGAACCATTCACGTTCAAACACAAAGGTGAGGAAGCCTCGGGTCTTTAGAAGATTCTCCGACAGCTGTTCATTTCAAGAAATCACAGCTATTTTTCTTGCAAGAAAACACACTTAATGACCAATGACAGGATTTAGCCATGTGTGTGTTAATTACTTGAGCACCTCTCTGTGTTCTAACTAAACAGAAACTTTGAAAACTTTGCATATAAACTAATGTGGTATTAGACACATGGTACCTTCAAGGCTTCAAGTACTACAACATTCTCGTTAATGGATGCCAAAAGGTCATAAACGTGCTCATCCTTTTACTAAACTAAAGGTTGCACACTGCAATAACTAAAAGATTGTATCACTTTAGCCCTGTGTTTATTACTACTCTCTGGGGAAAGTGGCAAGGTCATCTGAAGGGGTGACACAGATAATTGTGCAAACTGATATTAATTAGGGCTTTTCTCTTCAGTAAGTATTATTTGGAATAGTCAGTGTTGTATGCAGTTGAGTTTATGGTGTACTACAATTGAATTGTTTGTCCGGTTTGAAAGTATGACATGCCAGAATTCTTCTTTTTCTTTGTCTCGTGTAGGGATAGGTGCAGTAAGGGCCTGATAGGCCTTCCCCTGGAAAGTTTTTAAAATTATATTCTCAAAATAGTCTATTTTGACGCATTTCTGAACTCTTTTAATTGTATTATTTCACCTTTAAAAGGGCATGTTTTATTTACACGAACTTATGCACTTATGAATTAAAATTGATTACTGAAAAAAAACCAAGTTATCATACAGTATCCAAACACATTTTATCAAACAAGTGTCAGTAATAGTAGTTGAAATAATCATAGATGCGAAGTATTTATTACAGATGACAACAAAGAAGTTATTCATTTAGTTGTACTGTATTTACTGCAAAAAGAGTGTGCCAAAGAGCCATTTCATAGCCAAATTCAAAGTTTTTTATGAACATGCACCAGAGCCAAAGAACTGAATAATTCTTGTACCTTAAATAGTTTTTAATGCCTTTCATGGCTGAGAGAGACCTCACTGTTGTCGTTGTTAATATCACATATATATGAAACACATTAGGAAACAAGTCGGAAGATGTCACAGCAAAAGTATCAATCAGTGTCTCAGGTTTCTCAGGAGTCTTTGCCACCGAATGATCCGTTATCGAGATTCCACGGAAGCTTGGTATGACAAGAGTAGATCGTTCACATATTCCCACAAAGTGTAATTTAGTCACTCTGGTGAGAATTCCTAAATCGTAACTGTGATGAGAGATTGAGTTTTAAATCGCCCCACTGGCGTTATAGGTCTACTGATCATCTATCCGACTATATGATCTATAAAGGGGTAATATAGTGTCATTTTGTTATATTCTGGCGACCCACAAGTCATGTCCAAAGGACACCCACATCGTGTCTGTCACTGATATCGACTGTGCTGTTATACAGTTGAGCTAAATTACCTCGTGCTCTCGTTCATGCGACAGGGTTGTTTTCACAACTTGTACCTCTCGTACTACTTCTATAAAATCCACGATTTTATGCTGTAGCATTTAGGATAGTTGCACTGTCGACTGCAGGAGATGCTCTACCACAAATAATCTCAGGATGAAGGAAAATTGCAAGATGTTATGATAGTGTGCTTGCACCTTGTCATCACCGTTGTCTGTAGGTGTGTGGAGAAAGAGTCAACTACTGTGTCAAAACTGTGTAGAAACATACATAAGGCATCATCTCGTAATGACCACCTAGTTTCACGTAACTCCCACAACTCAGCTCGTCTTTCAAGTTCATAGGTGACTGCAAGGCTTTCTTTGAATTGTTCAGTCCGTTTGGCAGAATATATAAATGCAAAATTAACCTCTTGCACTGTTCCTCTCATGTTGTACACTGAATGTTTATCTGAAGCATACACAGTTTCCAGTTTCAGAGAGTGTGAATGGCAGTGCACATAAACTGTAGCTGGTATCTGTGTTTGAATCCGTGTCTGTACACTGCGTCGATGTCCGCGCATGTTGTAAACCCTGTTACATCTTTGATCTATCATTTTATTGAAGTTTATTTCAAAATAAATTTTGAGATTCCACAAATGTGTCAGCAAGTGTCTCTTCAGTAGTACTCACAGCTTTCACAAAACCCCAAAACTCTTCTCTGGCGATGAAGTCTGTTATAAAATGCATACAGATAGAAACAATCTAAATGTCGTGGATTCGAATCCCCATCACCGAACATGCTCGCACTTTTAGCCGTGAGAGCGTTATAATGTGACGATCAATCCCATTATTCATTGGTAAAAGAATTTGCGATGTTGACTAGTTGCCTTCCCTCTAGTCTTACACTGCTAAATTAGGGACGGCTAGCGCAGATAGCCCTCGTGTAGCTTTGCGCGAAATTCAAAAAACAAACAAACTTACTTAATTTATTTATTTTTACTGTTGATTATATCTCTCTAGCATCATGTCAACAAATCACAATAATAATATAGCTTGCTATGTTTTTTGACCTTATATTATTATTTTACTTTAGATTATTAGGCTTCAAGCTTATTGTTGTAAAGATACTTGGGGCACATTCTTCTTTTTTGCTGTTGCTAGTCAACAAGTGATTCGAATTGTTCTGTTAGATCCTGTTGTTTACTAAACGTCTCACATGTTGAAGGTTTAGATAATTGAGCCGAAAGCTTTTGCATTAACAAACCTACCTCTCCTGTGCCTTGTGTCGATACAAGAGTTCTACTTTTAGAGGTAACATCTTTTTCGGATCCTGTTGACATGTTCTGTGTTTTAAATACAGCATAATTTCACGATGATCCCGTTGCAGCACATTTTCTAAACAATTCTGCTCATTTCTTTTTAGAAACATTTTGAAATGACAACTTGATTTTAACAGGATATGAACGTTTGTTATGTAAACAAGTTCCGGGACGGAAACGCAACTGTATTGACTGAATCTCAATATGAAGTTTTATTTTGTGCTTGTGTCGAATATATTTCAAAATAAGAACACATAATAGCTATTCTGTTTATGTGGGAAAATAAATTTATATTACTGCAACTGAAATTTGTGAACCACATAAAAGAGATATATAAAGTTTCTACGATGTAACGTAAAGTGATGATTTTTTTTTTTGTTCAAAATTATGTGTAGGAACGTACCTTTTGGCCCAACAGTAAATAGCCACTGACCACAACAGCTAATAATAGATACTAGATAGTGGTAAGGCAGCCAGAAGGTAAAGTAACCTACACTTTATTTTAAATAAATATATAGTTTTAATGGTTCATTCGAGTAATACAGGATTATACCTGTGCATTGCAGAACATGGGATATACAAAACTGTAAGAATATACCAGGATATTATATAAACTGATTACTTGTGGGAAGGGAATGCAACAGCCCTCTCTAGCATAAAATAGTTATATACCCAAGTCATAAATATGTGTTCAGATTGGAGATTTAGAATTTCCAATATGTTTTACATCATTTGTACTTAAAGGCATTGGAAGAAAGAAACACGCAGAGATGGATTTGATGGGAGAGGGGAGGGACATAAGTGTGCAATTTTCTTGGACACCCGGATCGAATAATCTCTCGATTCAGAGAAATAAATTTAAAAACAAAATATCAAAAAACTGGATGTCTCATTGAAAAACATGTTTGCAGACTCTATTACTAGTTGTTTCATATAAGCTTATTCTTTCGTAATTTTTCATTAACATGTTCTTACAGCTTATTCTTTCATAAATATTTGTTTGGCCATTTAACAAAAACATTCGTTGTTATTACTTCATATTTATTATAAGTACTAGAATTAGTATTTTGTATATTATCTACCTATTGTTTGTGTATTGATGAAACTGCAATTGATAAATAGTATTGATCGCATTTGACTTATATACAACAGTCAGTTCTGAGAGCTCTCTACAAAATTTGCTCTGGGTCCCCCAAGTCCTTAATCAGACCATAGGAATATGGACCAATTTGTGGCGCCAGAACCATTCGAAAGAGACCTGCAACAAGTCGTATCCTAGCTATTGTAAGCAAAGTGTGGCAGTTTCTAACAGCTAAGAATGTATGAAAACAAAGGTCAGTGGCAAAAACTATACTTGTGTCTCAGTCAACAGTACACAAAATATCAGAAGGATCTCTGTCTTGAAATTTGACACATACCTCAAGTATCTGGATAATGAAATGGATATTCGTGCTATTCTATATGAAGACTTGTCGATCAATTGACAAGCACCTACGGAAATCTGAGTGATCAAGCTCTTAAAATTGGTCATCTTCGAAAACTAGATTGGTTATGAAACGTGTACAGGAAAATGTGGTGTGCTTTGGACATGGCAGCTTTTTCAATGGAAACTACACTACAGGGCTATTGTTAAGATGCAAAGTTGTCAGCAAAAAGGGACAGAAGCAGAATTAAAGACAGTGGGGTATACCTAAAAGGAACTAAAAAGGACAGCCCAAAGTCGAGTTAGCTAGAGAAGGGTCGACAATGACGTATAATCCATATGAGCTTGAGTAAGTAAGTAAATAGTACCGTTTTCAGATAGGGTACGAATAGACATAGCAACATGGAATATAATGACATGGTAAGGCTCCAAAATCAGTTTGATATATTGTACTCAACCACTGTATACAACTACCTAATAGCTGAAATATTGAAACTTATAAATATATGTGCTGAAACTTTAACAAATATAAAATATTAAGTGTATCAGTTTTACTGCTAATTACAGACTGAGCAGAATTTTTTGTTCTTTTTCTTCTCACTTAGAAAAACAAAACATTTTTGATATTTGACAATATTTTAATTTTCTATGCACAAAAGCACCAGCGCATTTAGCCCGTCTTGGCACATTGTTGATCAAATTGTGTTCTTTATCCCTTTTTTAGTATTGAGAATGATCTTCTTCCCGAGCAATTGTTTGACATGAGACACAGGTACGTCCTTTAAATTATCAGGACGTTTAGGAAAGTTGATTTCAGAGATTGATCATATATCATTATCACCATACTTTTTCTTTGGCTATTTACAGTTTTTCAACAAACCCTTACCTTATAAAGGGTGGCAAATTGAACAATTTCTTCCTCTGTGCAACTCTCCAAGCCTGTAGGATACGTACTAATAAACTTTTTTGGTGGCATTTGTGGCGGATATTTGTTTTAATATCGATGTTTGTTCAAATTTAATTTATATTTAGAAATGTACATAAATTATAATGTTAAATATGTATTGCAAAACTCCCGTCTATTCTCTAAAGTTGTAAAAGATTCTCGAGTGTAAGAAACAACAATATATGTGTGTACGCAAACGCTAGTGTAGCTTTGTATTGTTACGTAATCTGAATTTTCGACAAACTCTCCACACGCCTATAAATATAACCAACGCGAAGTGCCAAAAAAAGAGTATCTATTATTTGGTTGCTGTAATTGGTGTGCAATAAACTCCGTAAGCTATAACTGTGAATAACGTTTATAAATTTCGAGCATTACAAACCATTTAACTTCAGTGGATTCATATCGGACATTAGTACTTTTACGAAAACATTATCTAACGTCATCGGCGGAAATTCGACCTGCAATTGGCTTGTGATCAACGATAACTACACGGCTAACAATCTTCCTATTAAGTGAATTGTACCTACATCAACTCGAAATTAGCTCGCTCATCGTGGACCCTCGATAAAACATCAAGGAAATTCCAGACTAGAAAAAAAGACTATATTACTTGTAAGTTTGTGAAACGTTTGTATACAAATCATTGTTTGTAATAACTGTTCTTGTGAATTGTATTATTGTCTGTGTATTAAAATATATTTGTATTTAAAAAGATAGAAAACTGTGTGTATCAATCTTGTTGCAAATATCATAAATTGGAGATATATCGACATTTATTTAATTACTAAATTTAAATTATCATTTAGCTCGATTTCAGACCATTCGAAATTGTAATACATAACACACTGCAGAGGTTCTTTTTTAGACATGGGCTTTACGTTTCATAGAAACCCAAATTTGCAACTGACGTTTTCATATGTCACTATTCTGTTACCTATGGTACGTAACAGTTTGTCAATTATTGTTAAGAAAATCTGAACTTATATTGAATAGGATGAAAAATCACTCTCCTGAGCATTCCCTTTTCGTTCCATCACGTATTTCTCTTCCCTTTCCTTTATATTTTAACATTATTTGTTTCGCATCCTGACAGTTGTTTACTCTTATCCTCATATTCGGGAAATGAATTTTGTAATTTCTGCACTAATGTCTTGAGAGATTTTAGCAGATGAGAAGTTTTACTGATATCCATTTAGGAATTTAGTAATGAACGACTTGTCTTTTGAAACCTCTCCGAGATAACACTCCATAATTCCGTCATTATACCTGTTTCTAGTTGCTCCAGTTATAGCATAAGGTTTATTTACTCTGTCATTATACTTGTTTCTAGTTGTTCCAATTGTAGCATAAGGCTTATTTACTCTAAGCACACGTGAGGCTTTTCAGAATCATCGTCTGTAATGGAAGCGAGGACTTGCGTTATGGTTTTTTACTTCATTTTAAGGCTCCCATTGCCTCTGAGTGGCCGTTCCATATTGTGTCTGATAACTTCTTTATCGTCGGGAATCCTAGTTTTTCAAGCACATCATGTAGGCGCTTCTACAGGCGGGTTGAAGCTGAGAAAAACAAATATAGTTTCTGCACAAAGGTAAAGAATAAAAAAGCTTCAGTACAACAATCTACAGGGCATTGTCCAACTAAAATTGAGTGAATGAGCACAGCACAGAACAGTCTGCCAGGGGTTCTTTTCTTTGATCAAGGCTTGCATGGCAACATATTTACCCCTGATATTGGATGCATTGTCGTAAGACTGCCTATGGCAAACTTAAATTCTTATATCATTATTTTCAAGTACATTAATGAGAACTCTAGCAAGTTATGCTCCTGTGTGATTGCATGTAAGTGAGAATGTGGCAAATCTTTCTACAGGGTCATCATCTAGAATGTATCTAAAGGTTATGATCTGTGTGGAATATATCTGAAGTAGAATCAACAGACACTGAATAATACTTGGATGTTTTGATTTCCCAGATAACGGCGGTGAGAACTTCTTTATGTGGGAATTATATTAATTTGTCACAAACAGTTGAGGATAAGTATGAAACATGATATTTTCCTTTATTTGCATGTTTTTAAATGTGTTCAGCAAGAAATGGATCATATTCAGCCAATAGCTCCAGTATATTTAAGTAGTTGCCATTATGCATTGAATCAACTACATTATCCCATACTCTGAATGCTAACCCTCTGGATGATAGAAACTTTATGACTGAGAGAATATGCTCTAGAACTTGGTGCCAGTATATTTTCTCTGATTCCATCTGCTCTGTTAAAGTCTTGTGAATTCACCCGCTTTTGGTTTCAATAATAACAAGTTTGGTGGCGCAACTTTGATGCAGCGAACTTGTTTCGTGCTGACTAAAGTCCCTTGCAGTATGTTTCCAGTTAGAGCAACCAGTTTTTGCTAGCTAAGAAGTTTCTATTGCTGTTGAAAACAATTTGCATATAATGCAGAAGATTTCCCATTCCAAGGTGAGTAGCAAAGCCAGTCTCTTTTAATCTATTCTCCGTTTAACTGCTCACGATAACAGTAAGTCTTTGAGTATTGTCGTTTATAGTTGTCACCCAGAATCGATTTTGTAGATGCACTGAAATCCACATCAGGTAATTTCTGACGAACAAGCAAAATATCTCATTTCGTCAGAAATTTGTGTCTATGTGCCAGTGTCGAATGTAAAGGATTGGTTAGTACCTTCATCGCCATTGCAATAATTGATTTCTTCCTGTTGGTAGGGGCTCGACTCAATTTGACGAGGTTGATGGTCATCAGCATCGACGGTTGTAGTCTCTACGTGATTATTTTCACACTCTTAGTTGGCGGCTATGTTTCAGCACTTTCTGATTGAATGCAAAGGCTCAATTTGATATGATGAGGTTGACGGTCAGCAGCATGCAGTCATTTAGTGTCTACATTGTTGTTTCCACTGTCTTGGCTGGCGAGGGTTTCGGCACTAGAGGACGAAGCCCATAAATCTGTTAGCTTCCTAGTTTTAACTACTGTTTTCTCTACTTTTTTTTTCCTCTTTTTTAGACTTCAGCTTTTCTCAACTGCTTTTGTATTTGTACATCTGTATAATAGATAAGATGAACACTTAATGAATAATATGTGTGTGCACGTATAAGCATGTGTGTATATGAGAAAGATGTCAGAACGAGATACATAATATTTTCTTAATTCAAAAATTTCAAATATTGTACTTGGATGGCTTGTATACTATACCCTCCAATTAATGATTCTTGTAAAGTTGTCAACGAATTATTTACAGCTGATAAGTGGGATAATGTAGGCCCTCAAGTAATTATGAATTTTAAACAGAATAACAATTTGTAAATTTTGTTCAAGAAACACAAACAGTTGATAGAATACATCCTAAAAGCTTAAAATATTGTTACTTACCTTGTTAATGATGATTGAACTATTTTCTTGAACAAAATCCGAAGCATTTGAGAATGAAGAATCGAAATATATAGATACCTTCAATCTAGCCTAGAACTTAGGTATAGTCGTATTCTAGCCCTACTGTTTGATCATACGATATAAAACGGCATGTGGGGCGCAAGCCGGAAGGAGAAACCTGGCTGACAGTGTCATCAATATGTGGAGTGAAGAGATTTTCATTTACCAAAGCCCATTATTTGATTAGTGTGACTTGGTCTGGCCTCGCTTAGACTTAGTATATTGGAAATTGTATGTAAATGATAGGCCTATCCACATCACACACAAACTCTCTCTCTCTTTCTTGGCCTGGTAGTTAGGGCGCTCGACTCGCAATCTGAGGGTCGCAGGTTCGAATCCCCGTCATATTGAACATGCTCGTCCTATCAGCTGTGAGGGCGTTATAATGTGACGATCAATCCCA
>NW_013665930.1:361335-367649 GCF_000517525.1 Limulus polyphemus
TTATTCCTCCATTTTTGGTTTTACGAATAACAAATTTGGTGATGAACTTTGATGCAGCAAGCTTGTTTCGTGCCGAGTAATGTTCCTTGCAGCATGTTTACAGTCAGAGTAACTACTTGTTGCTAGCGAAAAAGTTTCTGTTGCTGTTGAAAATAATTTGCATATAACACAGAAGACGTTAATCTTTGACAATGATGCTCTTTTTTAACCTTTCTTCATCCAATTTCTCGCGATAAAAAAATAATATTTGAGCATTGGCGTTTATGCTTGTCACCTGGAATTTACTTTGTAGATGCACTGAAACCCGCATCTATGTACTAGCAAGAGGTAATCTCCGACGCACAAACAATGCCTCTCCATGTCCCAGTGTTGAATGTAAGGGATGGGTTAGTATCGCCATTGCAATAATTGATTACTTTCTGTTGGTAGGGGCTCGATTCAACTCGATGATGTTGACAGTAATCAGCATCAAGAGTTGTATCTCTATACGATTGTTTTCACAGTCTTGGTTGGCAGTTATGTTTTCGGCATTTTCTAATTCAGGGCAAGGGCTCAATTTCATACGATGAGATTGACAATCATCAGCATCCAGATATTTAGTGTCTACATTTTTCATTGTTGTTTCCACTGCCTTGGCTGTCAAAAATTTTGGCACTAAAGGACGAAGCCCATAAATCCATTAGCTTCCTAATTTTACCTACTAGTCTCTCCAATTTTTTCTTCCTCTTTCTTTGACTTTAGCTTTTCCCAACCACTCTTGTTTGTAAATCGGTATAATAGATAAGATGAACACTTAATGAATAATGTGTGTGCATGTATAAGCGTACTTGTTTGTGTGTGTGTGTGTGTTTGAGTGTGTATGTGAGAGAGAGATGTCAGAACAAGGTACCTCATAGTTTCGTAACAAATGATTGCATATCATTTTGTATACTTAACACAGAAATTTCGAATTTTTACTTGGATGACTTGTATTCTATACCTCCAAATTAATTATGTTTACAAAGTTCTCCACAAGTTATTTACAGCTGATAAGAAAATTGGGAGTGAAGAGATTTTGATTGGCCGAGGCCTATTTTTAGAGTATTGTGACTAGGTCTAGCCTCGCTTAGACCTATCATATTTGCATTGCAAATTTATGCAATTGTGCTATGTCAGAGCGGGCTACATCTAGTCGCGCTACATTGCACAGTAGACCCACCCATGTCATACACACAAATTATTTCTTTTTCTTTTTTCAAAGATAAGTAGACTCGGTCGAATGATATTTATTAAGCATTTTCCTAAAACAATAAAGACAGGTCTTGTTATATAATGGGATTTTTTTAGCCCAGGCCTGGAGCTACAGCTCCCATAGCCCATGCCTTAATCCACCCCTAGGTTCAAGTGTGTTGCTATTCCAGTAGGTAGATAGAAACTTCTTCTTCATCCAGACAACAATGTACATTGACAACAGAGGGCATCACTTATGCTATCATATCTCCCAGTTTTTTGGAACACTATGATTTGTTATGAGTCCATATTTGCACAATTCTCGGTTAAGGAACGAATATTTGTTGGGCCACTATCTTTCTAGGGACTTTCACTGAACCATTTGAAGCCACGACAAAATATAGTAGTATTTTTATTATGGTGTGTGACCATTTGAGCAGCTAAAGGATCATAGCTGATGGTTTACGAAAAGACAAATGCTACTACTTGATACATCAAAAGCATCAAACAAGGCTGTCTACCTGTTCACATCAATGACCAGCTTATCAGGCAAGGTAGTGTTTTATGCAAGATGGGGTCTTGTTCGTTCAGTCAGATTTACAAAATGATGGCTTGAAGGTCAAGGAATTATCAGTCTTTTGTGACCAGGCCAGTTGCCAGATATGAACCATGTGTGGTCCATTATTGATGATTCCCTGTGAAAACATCTCATACAACTGTGGTATTCTCAGGTGCACTGATTTCCCCTTCACGAATAAGGTAATTTCCACAGAATAACATGAGATCTAATCACGAAATTTATCAAGGAATGAATTCAAATTCCCTGACTTCAACTGAGTTGTGAAACAAAGAAACTGGGTGCAGTATGTGACAATGTAAAATAATCTTTTCCTATACAAACAATCATATGCAAGGTGAGTTTGTTTATGGCATCTTTACTAGAGAGAGTTCTTACAAATGCTGGCTTGAAGTCAGTGCTAGTGTGTGAGAAATCTGTTTTAGACTGAAGAAACATGACATTATATACATGAAATGATAATGCTACTCTTCTCAGGGTGCATGCATAACCCACGTGATTGTTGGTCATTCCCATCTAAAAGTAGGAGAGATTGTACCCTCAAGACATCACTTGACCTTCTAATGGAAAAGGCCACATTTAACTTCTATCTAACATGTTAAACTTTACAAAAATCTTTCCCAAAGTGCACGTGATACTCTTGGTGAATGACCCAGTATAGTAGGTAAATAGGGCTAAAATAACTTAGCTACTTGACTGTTATTTTGAGTTAGAATTACCTAAGCTTGCGTGTCAGAAAATGTTATTAACCTTAAATTAAACAGCGAGCTAGGAAACACATAATATACCTGCATACTACACAATCAACGTTTATGCACAATTTCACCCAAGTTATTTGGTAGGAGTGAGATGTAATCCCACGATCCCAGGTTTGAGATCTTACAAATACGATATGAAAACGATGCAAAGGACAGGTCCACTGAATGGTACTCTTGTATTCTTTTTTATATATTTGTTTATTTAATAAAACGGTATTCTTTCTGAAGTGGGTATTTGCTTAGTTACTGGTACGCGTTATAGTTAATCACTTGCATGTTCTATATGATCTTTGTTCACTTTAATAATATTGAGTATGGATTTTAAGCTGTAAATTCTTACATATCATGGTTGTTCTTTATTTCAGTTCACATCGGAAGTTCTTATTATTGACTGGAATTAATGAAAACTGAAATCAGCAACGAAGCTACTGAAACCATGGAAACAGTTTCAATAGATACTGTTTTATTTTCTGAACTGGTTTTGTTATAACGTTGAATTTATAGCTGGCAATAAGTTAGTAGAATTCACAAAGTATTTATATTTCTATCACGAAGGAAGATTAATGGCGTTTCCTATGGCTTAAAATTGAAATTACAACGTTGTTTTTATCAGTTTGTTTGTTTGAAGTTAAGCACAAACCTACACCATGGACTATCTGTGCACTGCCCACTACGAGTATCGAAACCCGGTTTAGCTTTATACTTTTATTATACCAAGAGTTTTTCTTTTTAAACGTAAAATCGTCTCGTGACTTGCAAGTTAAAACACAGTCGGTTCGGAGAAACTAAGCATACTGGTTTCAATAAATAAAGATTGTTTGTAATTTCATGAAAGTAATGTTAAAAGCTGTTCAGTTACTAAACCGTTGTGCAATGTATCAGCTGTTCGTTGTTTGACAACACTTGAAATTTCTATATACAAAAAGAATGGTTTCATAATTCAGAGTTTAAGCAGAGGTCCTGGAATTTCTCGAGTTTGGAGTTGAAACAATGTACAGTTACAAGTACTGGATGCTTGTGTATTAAAAATGACTTATTATACTCATCTGAAGTCGAATTCACGACATCATATAAAAGATTCAGCAATAACAATGAAAAATGGTAACGGTGGGTAAAGAATGCTCATTTCTGATTACAAGGAAGTGGCTGGAGGCGGGTAGTAACTCTTATTGGTTTGAAGAAGATCTGGCTAGAATGAACGGAATATTGATTAAAAAACACACGAATAAATCGGAGACATTTATATATATATATATATAATTTTGCATTTGTTTACTGTTTTTTCCAGTGCTCATTAATATCGTATATCAGATACTTTATGTTGATCAGATACGAACAACACATCACATATGAATATTCCAAAAGCCAGTTAACGAGTTTATTTTTAAACTTATTAATCACTTCTCCGATGTTTCTATTGTATTTCAAGTGTGAAAGCATTCTTTCATTTTATAGGAAGATTATAAACTGGTTCACAAATTTTCTATTGAAATTGTCCTCTAAGTGGGTGTAGTTTTAAGCATCGTACGTTGCACAAGTATATGCATGGTGCAGTAATAAAGATGAATAACAGTGGTAAAGGAGATAATGTCCTAACAGAGAAATAAACTGAAATGAATCCTATTAAGGAAAAATTGAGCAGTTTCATGTACTTCTAAAAGTTTCAACAACACTAACCAGTAACATATTTCTAAGTATAGAGCGCATGTAAATCGATATAAAATTTCATTTTGTAGAGATCCCAACAAAAAACTTCATGAGTAAAACACGCACACAAATTACATCTAAAAAGGTAATCAGGGACTAACGAAACGTTTCAGAACCTTTATATTAAAAATAGTGCTTTCGTTCATGTGGGATATTCTCAGGTGCACTGATTTTCTTTACATTAAATAGGTAGCTTCCACAAAATAACAGGAGTTTCGATCAGGAAATGTGCCACGAAGAGAATTCTCTGACATAGACTGCGCTGAGAAGTGCAGAATTTGGAAATATTTTGTGATAATGTGAAACAGGTTTTATTCAGTATAAAAAAATAATGAAAAAGAACACACTTACAAATGACAGCACCTTTATGTTAGAAAGCTCTCTAAGATGTATTGGATGGAAGCCAGTGAAAATCTGTGGCAAATCTGTTCTATACTGAGGAAACATACCATTACATACATGAAACGATAATGATATGCTAATGAGAATGCATGCACTACCCAGATGATTGTTGGTCATTCCCATTTAAAAGCAAAAAAATTTGTATCCTCAAAGTATCACCTGACCTGCCATTTAAAAATTATCACTTTTCACTTCTATATAGCAGGTTCAGCTTTACAGAAATCCTTCCCACCAAAAGGCGCACAAAATACCTTAAGTGAATGACCCATTACTATAGATAACTAAAGCAAAAGAAACTTAACTACTTGCATGACCAATGGGGATGTTGTGTAATGTTAGTTTACAACAAAAATAGTTAGTTATACCTTGTCCTTTACGTAAGGTTACTTTTATTAACAGTATTTGTTATTATAGTTATTATAACTAATTTATATTTTATTTTTATTAGTATAGAATAATTATCATGGGCAGGTGGTTAGGGAGCTCGACTCGCAACCTGCGGGTTGTGGGTTCAAATCCCAGTCCCACCAAACATGCTCGCCCTTTCAGCTGTGGGGGCATTAAAATGTGACGGTCAATCCCACTATTCGTTGGTAAAAGAGTAGCCCAAGAGTTGGCGGTGGGTGTTGATGACTAGCTGCCTTCCCTCTAGTCTTACACTGCTAAATTAGGGATGGCTAGAGCAGATAGCTCTCGTGTAGCTTTGCATGAAATTCAAAACAAACAAACAAACATTGAATAATTATAAATAAAGTTTCACAGTTCAGTTCGTCATAGTTCACAAGTGGTATAGCATAGGAAGGTGAAGTTTCTAAATGGTGCTAAAGGTATCATGAGGTTGCAGATGCCACAGTTCTCATATTTTGCAACCAGGAGCACCGCTGTTGTTTCTTTCGCATATTTTCCACTGGTATAAATGAGCCTATTGATCACAGTGCAGCTCATTCATTCAGCTTGAAACTGATAAGTGTGCAAAGAGGTCAACCAGTGAAATTTTTACTTTAGCAAAGGAATGCTGAGACATCTCTTAGAGAATACCGTAGATTGCATAAAATTCAATAGGGTCTTGTTCCAGTGATGCTGTGTGGAAATTTATAAAAGAAATTCGAGAAGACAGGTTGCACTTGTGTTAAGTCGTGTACAGGCAGACAACCAACACCTACTGGAACTCACTCTGAGGTCAGTTATGCTACAACAGAACAATCCAGCACAAGCGGTATCTGGATTTGAAAATTGGAACTGTTTGCAAAGTTCTTCATTCAACATTTCAAATGTCTCCTTACAAGCTCCATCATGATTAAACAATGAAGGAGACGAACGTAACTCGACAATATCTTTGGTCTGATGAAGCGCACTTAATCTTTTATGGACGTGTCAACACTATCTGATCAGAAACTAATCTATGTGTAAAATTTTCTACACATCACCATGACGTTAAGATGACCGTGTTGTGTAGTTTCACAAATTACTTTGTAATTGGAATGTACTTTTTCAAATACCATCAGCACATGGAGTGCAAACCTGCGGAATTTCAGGAGATGTAGAGGCCGGTGTGTGTGTTCTTACGGTGAATTTGGGTTTTAAACTGTGTGTCCGATCTAATAATGTCGAGGTTAGGAAATTATAACTGTTTATTGTTTTCGTGTTCTATGGTAAATTTG
>NW_013665930.1:367798-369166 GCF_000517525.1 Limulus polyphemus
GATGAAGCACAGAATGTATGGCTTGTATTTTGATCTGGGTCATGAATATATTGGCAAGAACGGGTGGAACAGGATTTCCCATACTTAAACCATCTATTTGAAGGAAATGTTCGTTGTTGAAAATGAAGTTGTTTTTGGTTGATATAAAGAGAGAAGCAAAAAAGTGTGCTAGGGATGTGCATTAACTTGTCGGAGTGATTAATGTGGAGGTTGAGTGCAATATTGCAAGCTTCATTGGCGGGGACTTTGGTGAAGAGTGACACTATATCAAAACTAGCCATTAAGGCTTTAGAATTTAGTTGGTCTATGAAAAAATAATAATTTAATTACCGACGATCTTTATTTTTATCTACCTAAAACTGATTCACACACACCACAACTCTATGGCATTCCTAAACCACACAAACAGAACTGCCCCCTACGACCCATACTGTCCATGTATTATCCCTTCAACTACAATCTTGGCAATTACATAGCCTGGGCTCTCACACCGAATGTAACATCTGCAGTTTCATTTTTTAAAGATGCCTTCAATTTCAAATATCCACATTATTAAATCTGACACACAGTTTAAAACCAAAATTCACCATAAGAACACACACACCGGCCTCTACATCCCCTGGAATTCCACTCATCACACCACACAAAAAAAATCAATACATTCAAAAACCTCATAAACACAGCCACAAGATTCTGCTCAACAGACTGTATACATAGATGAAGAAATCAACCACATAAAGCATTCCTTCATTCACACCAATAAATTTCCACCAGCTATTGTTGAAAAACTCTCCAACATTCACCACAACAAAATTCAACTCATGAACAAAATTGATACAAACCCAACAACAGAACATTATACTGCAATTTACCTTTTGTCCCTGAAACCAGCTCAAGAATTACCCACACTTGGAGAAAACTAGCCATTAAACACAAAATTCCTGTCAACGTCAAATTCTCTCAAAAACCCGGCCCTAAATTAAAATCGTTACTAAACAAAAATTATTTAGAATCACACAATACCAACAACATTTACGAAATAACATGCAATAACTGCCCAGAATTCTATATCGGAGAAAGAGGAAGAAAATTGGAAACCAGATTCACAGAACACAATATAAACCGTCCCATGTTTTCTATCATTGCAACTCAAAAAACCATAGTATATCTATTAAAAATACAGTAATTTTAAACAAAGAACCAAACATAAACAAACGAAAAATCAAGGAATCCATCTCAATTGAACAAAACAACCCTACTCTAAACTAACACCCTGGGGTGCCAAGAAATATCTTCTAAGTCTTGCAACAGTATCCCGTCATGTGACCTCTTTGTTCCATACTGTATATATATATATATATATCCGTA
>NW_013665930.1:369187-373092 GCF_000517525.1 Limulus polyphemus
CCTGGGGTGCCAAGAAATATCTTCTAAGTCTTGCAACAGTATCCCGTCATGTGACCTCTTTGTTCCATACTGTATATATATATATATATATCCGTATCAGTGTAAACTATTTGTACCTGATGATGACAAAACCTTGTCTAAACGTTCTACATTTGCTGTTATGTTAAACTTATATTAAAGTTTTTCTTCATTACCCATTTAAGCCGTCTCTAAGCATTATTAGTCTCAAAGTGGGTTCCTCGTCATTGACTTTGAATACCATGCATTGTTCACAACCATTATGATTCCTACCTTGCAACAACAAAATATGATAGGCACTATGTTTTTCATGCAGGATGGTGCCTCTCCAGATATTGGTAACCAACCAGGTAAAACACGTCTTACTGGAGGACTTTAAGAACATAATAATTTCACGTCACTTTCAATGTGAGTGGCCATCTCATTCACGGGACCTAACGCTAATAGATTTCTGGGCGTGGGTATACCTGAAGCCACGCGTGTATTGTGGAAAGCCTTGCACAGTTCCAAACATTGAGGATGCCACATGTATGCAATGCATTCTGGAGGAGCACATGTTCAACAGTTGCTGTGATTGATCAAACATTAGGTCATAGTAGCACCCCTAGTAGTAACAAATTTAGTAGTCAATTTAAATTCAGGAAAGTTCCCTGATGACTTATAATGTTAGAAATTTGGTTTTGATACCCGCGATAGACACATCGCATAGCCAATTTTTGTAGGTTTGTGATTTAAAACAAGCAAACAATTTAGGAAAACACTGCATATATTTTTGCCATTAGAGGTGAAAAGTCAAGTTGTGAACAAAACAGGCAATTCAATTTTCAGCTTATTCAACATTAATTCATAGTCCGATAATCTATTATGCAATATCATTGTTATTCCCAGTAGCTATCTTTCGAACAAAAAGACAGATAGCACCATCGATCTGTCAGCCTCAATACAGAGCAAGTGAGATTTAAACGAGAAACTCTACAATGTTGGGAAAAAGGATATATGTAAGTATCAAGTATCAGTTAGGATGTACAAGGATCATGTACCTTTCATCAGAAAGATTTCCTACATCTTTTAGAAAAAATTAATTAGACGATTATAATTTGGCAAACTTCTGATTAGATATTCCTTAAATGTCATTTTATTATTTGGGTAGTTTAATTAAATAAGTGACAGAATAAATAGGCTTTTTTCACCACATAATTGATTGTTTTTAGCTTAACCAAAGGGCCTTTGAATCAATGCGAGCCTATCCTTTTCAAATCACCTAAACTGATAGCTTCCTACATAATGATGAGTTCACGAAATAGCTTGAAAACTTGTGGGTTATATAAAAAAAATATATGAAATGGGGAAAAATGTTTTGATGTTACAAGGTCACAAGATATATCTAAGGTAAACATAATGATTAATTTCTCAAATACTCAAGCTGTACATCCTGGCAAGTAAAGGTGCGCCAGCAGTACTGTTAAAATGAAGCACAATATTTTGTGAACAGACTGCATATATAGACATGTAAACATGTGCCAGTGGTGACTGTTAAAACGAATTACAGTATTATGTGAACAGACTGTATGTCATGATATAAAAGTTTAGTTTGGATACTATTGATTAATTTATTTTTCTGAGTGAATATTTTATTATCGTTTAGTTTGTTATAATAAAAGTTAAAAGCAGACTATTGTAGGTAGTTATGTTTATAATTCATTGATGTTGAAACCATCGAACGTCGCGTGCAATATACTGACGTCGAAAATATAGATTTCTAGAAGGAGGACAGGGGTAGAGATATAAGTAGTGTGAAACGAGCGGAAAGAGCAGACAGACAATATCAGAAGAGAGTAAAGTTACGGGCAAAGAAAACTTCGGCGTAAAGCTATCTACCGTAGAAGTGATAGGCCTAATATTTAATATGTTAGAGTAAACCCACAGAAGAAAAGGAGATAAGAAGAAGAATTTAATCCGTCAAAGCGTGGTTCTAAAGTAACTGAATCAGCCTGAGTGCACTTTGACAGATGGAACAGAGGATATTTTGAAGAAAGAAGACCAAACGACTACGGTAATTCGCGCCACAATTGTAAGTGAAATACACACAGAATACTAGTGCTATAGTAATGTTACGACAGCGGAAGTCACGCGACGCTGGAAGCATGCGAGCTGGAGTTTCTAGAAGGATCATGTTTCTTCCTTTTCTATGCGCCCTCTATTTTAGTATATAAGCAGGCAAATGAAGCGAGATAATTAATTGAATTGCAGACAGGCAGAGATAGAAACGGACAATTGAGTCACGTGCGGTAGTGACCGTAAATAAAGTGCGTGAATAGTTGTGAATTATAGCGTGTGTTTAAGTTAAAGTGACTGTGGAAATTAAGTGTATTGCAAAGTTTTATTGAGAAAGAATAAACTAGTTTTATTTAAGAAAGGACTTGTATCTCTAAAGTTTCATCCGAAAGAAATTATACGGGAAATTAACAAACGACCAGAGACGTAACAAATTGGTGTCAGAGAGTGGGACAGAAAGTAAGAATACAAAAAAGAAGAAGAAGATGGAAACGAGAGGTGGCAAATCAAACTATAGCTTAGTGTATTGCTGCCATCAAATCTAAGAACAGCAAAAGAAACAAGAAGAACGAGAAAATAAACAAGAAAAGAAACAAGAGAGACAACAGCAGTTGCAAGAAAACCTGCAACAGTGGCAGCTCAAACAGCAAAATAAACAAGAAGAGAGATTACAGCAGTTGTTGGAGAAAAAAGAAAAGAAACAAGTAGAAAGAGAAAACAACCAAGAAGAGAGATTACAACAGTTGTTGGAGGAAAAAGAAAATAAACAGGAAGAAGGAGAGCAAGGACATATGAGGAGCCAGTGTAACAAGAATACCACTAATAAGTCAGCTTTGGGAAACCAGTAGTGGTTGGTGCTGAGGGACGCCCACCAACCCCCATCGTGAAAGTCCCAACAGCTAAGTGTAAAATGGCAAGCACACATAGTGTCAAAAGTGACAGGGAAGCTGGATGTCCAAAGGTGCGACTTTGTCATAAATTCTGCATCTCAGCAAACCCTTGTGAGTATCAAGGTGCTGGATTACAAAGAAGTACCAAAAGCCATACAGAAGCTCTGTGGTGTGACAGGACATTATGCAAGGTTGTGGGGACCAGTGTGGGTAACTATTGAGCTCATGAGCATGAAAAACAGACAGAAAGTATACTTGGTTGACATTGAAGACCAATGCATATTAGGATTGGACTATTTACTACCGAGGAAGTGTGTAGCTAACTTCGATAAAATGACGATTGGGAACAACAAAGGCCAAATTCCAGTAGGTGTTGCTGCATCTGTTGATCTGCATGTCATAGCATTTAAGTTAACTACAGTACCCCTATCTCAGAGAAGATAATTTGGGGTAGGATAAAAATAACATCCCCAAGGAAGCCCAATGCTTGTGGAAGCAGTGGAGGACCCATCCAGGCCAACGGATTTGAAGATTGGAAGATCACTTGTGGCAGGTCATCAAGTAGTACCTCTAACAGTGGCCAATTTCTCTAAATGTGAGCAGACACTTAAGGAAGGGGCATTGTTTGGTGTGTGCCAGGAGGTAGAGCCAGTCAATGTTAAAGCAAGTAATACAACTATAAAGGAAGGACATACACTTCCAGAACATTTAACTGACCTCTATAAGAAGAACATAGTCCATTTGTCATCATCACAGGCTCTTCAGTTTAGGGAACTCTTGGCGAATTATGCAGACGTCTTTTCAAAAGGAAATCATGACCTCGGCTGCACAGACCTTGTGGAGCACGGAATAAACACAGGCAATCACCGTTCAATAAAGATCCCTCCAAAGAGAATAGTTCCAGCAAAGCGACAAGAGATGGAGAAGGTCATGGATTGCCTA
>NW_013665930.1:373929-376205 GCF_000517525.1 Limulus polyphemus
TTTTCTTTTTCCTCCAACAACTGGTGTAATCTCTCTTGTTTATTTTGCTGTTCGAGCTGCCACTGTTGCAGGTTTTCTTGCCACTTCTCGTTTCCATTTTTTTCTTTTCCATCCCACTCTCTGACACCAATTTGTTACGTCTCTGGTCGTTTGTTAATTTCCCGTAAAAATTCTTTCCAAGAAACTTCAGCAATACAAGTCCTTTCTTAATTAAAACTAGTTTATTCTTTCTTGTTACAAACTTTGTAATACACTTAATTTCCACAGTCAATTTAACTTAAACACATGCTATAATTCACAACGATTCACATACTTTACTTACGTTCACTACCGCTTACTTGACTTGATTATCTGTCTCTATATCTCCCTGTCTGCTATTCTCTATGCCGTCACTTCTCTCTCCGCTTTATTTGCCGGGCTTATATATACAAAAATAGAGGGCGTCTGGCAAACACTCGAGCCTTCAAGATCTGCTATCGTAACACTCAGGTAAATCTGTGATATAACTCATGTGAGGCTAACGGTTTGATACTCAGTAGAACTGTGATATAACTCATAGAAGATTATATTTTTATTTACATTTATTTAAAAAAGGAAATATTTACAAAATTTGGTTTCAAATACACTACAAATTATTATTTACCCAAGAGCTTTTAGCTTATTAGGATTACTAAAATTAATTATTCAATGTCATATTTAATGACATTCAAACTAAAAGTAACAATAATTCATTTAAAATATATTACCTTGAAATTTTCTATATTTTAATAGTTAATCAAAATTCTCTTGTAAGTATCTTCAATTTAGTTATATTATTTGTCATCGTTTATCCTTAAATGTAAATTGTTAAATATTTTTGGTATTAAGTAAAAAAAATGGTTATACTTTATAATTTTTTACTATAGGAATTTTATATTTTAAACTCCATTTTATTAGGCTAAAGATCATATTTTATTTTTAAGTAACACCTTTTATTCTTTATAAATGATAATATGCTATATATTAATAAATATTTCACAGAAAATATTTTGGTACGATATACCTATTACAAATTGTTTAATTTTTATAATAATATGGTGTTATATTTCTTACAATATTATTTTGTGATGAACTATTTCACTTTAGTTTAATTGGGTAAGTTCCCCCCCCCCCCATATCAAAATTATATAGTCAATTTCTAGTTGTATCTATGAGAAATAAAGAATTCTTAATACTTGGATACTTAACAACTTTTAAAAATAATAGCTTTTAATGAATATAAATCTTTGTGTTTTTGCCAAATCCTTAACATACTGTTTCCAGCTTACATTTTCATTAATTTTTAATACTAAGGTACACCTATGATATAACTCATAAAATATTAACTTTCTGATACTGAAGTAGAACTGTAATATAACTCACTAAAGATTCAGTTTTTGATACTCAGGTAGAACTATGACAAAACTCATAAAATATTAACTTTCTTGTATTGAGGTAAAGGTTTAAGAGGAAAGACCACAACACAATGAACTAATTCATCACAATACCTGAAAATTTGACTTCACTTTTTTGAAAAATGAAATTGTCTTTCCTTTTACTCCCGATCAACAATCAAATATATTTTCGTGAATTATGAATAACATGAATAGATTGAAATATTTAATTAAACTATCTCACAATAAACCTTCATTTCGGTGTAATATTGAAAATAGCTTGAATTATTCATAACCTCTGAATAGTGGGTGACCCAACGGGTCACGGGTGGTCTAGTAGTTCATAAAAGTGGTTCAATTTTTGATACTCATATAGAACTCTAAATAAGCCCCCAGTGGCACAGCGATATGTCTGCAGACTTACAACGCTAGAATTCGGGTTTCGATACCAGTGGTGGGCAGAGCACAGATAGCCATTGTGTAGCTTTGTGCTTAAATACAAACAAACATACAAACATACAAACTCTAAATAAAATATTAACTTTCTGATAATCAGATAGAACTATGACATAACTCATAAAAGGTTGACTTTCTGATACTCAGGTAGAAGTATGACATAACTCGTAAAAGATTAACTTTCTGATACTCAGGTAGAACTACGACATAATTCATAGAAGATTAACTCTAAGAACTGTGATATCTATATACTACTAAAACTCTGAGTTTGTTTGTTTGTTTGTTTACTTGTCTGTAATTAAATACAGTAAAAATAGCGCATAATAGCGCTATGTTTCTAATGAAATTAGAATAGAAATGAGAATAGAAACCGAATAAAACAAGTTTCGTTAAAATCGGGCCACGGGT
>NW_013665930.1:376414-395296 GCF_000517525.1 Limulus polyphemus
AATTCATCACAATAGCTGAAAACCCTGACTTCACTTTTTTGAAAAATGAAATGGTCTTTCCTTTTACTCCCAATCAACAACCAAATATCTTTTCTTGAACTATGAATAACACGAATGGATTGAAATATTTAATTAAATTATCTCAAAATAAACCTTCATTTCGGTGCAATATTGAAATTAGTTTGAATTCTTCATAACCTCTGAATAGTGGGTGATCCAACGGGTTCACGGGTGGTCTAGTAGTTCATTAAAAGTGGTAGAACTATGATGTAATTTATTAAAGGTTCAATTTTTGATACTCACGTAGAACTCTAACATAACTCATAAAATATTAACTTTCTTGTACTCAGATACAACTATGACATAACTCATAAAAGGTTGACTTTCTTATACTCAGGTAGAACTGTAACATAACTCATAGAGGATTAATTTCTGATACTCAGGTAAAGCTGTGCTGTAACTCATAGAAGATTAACTCTAAGAACTGTGATAATTCATTAAAACTGGTAGAACTGTGATATAATTCATTATAGGTTTAATTTTTGATACTCGTGCAAAACTATAGCACGAGAACGAGGTTTCATATTTGTTCAACTAAGTACCTTATTCAAAGTCATGGGCCTTTTAAGTTTGAGAGTATTAATTGATAAAGATGACAAAAGAATATCATCGCACTATATTATTGAACAACCAGACTACTTTTAATTATATGACATTTGTTAGGAAACATTATAGCAACTTTATCAAAAATCAGTACAGCTAGGATAGACCAGGCGTGGTTGAAGTAGCTTGCGTACCCGGATTGGGAATTCGAGGGTTCTTGATTTGTATTTTGATGCCTCAAAAACGCGATCCGTACTTTGGGCTGTAGGTATGCTATAACAGTGACGGTAACAATTAACTCCCACTATTACATCTCCTAAGAATCGGCGGTGAATGTTGTTCACTAGCTGTTTCCCCTCTATTATAACAGTTCAAAACAAGGAATAGATAGTGCAAATACCCTTGTGTAGCATTGCGAATATCCGAAACAAACAAATTAGTTTAAAAGAAAAATACAAGCCCATGCAAGCTATCCCTATTTTTTATTTAATAATCGTGTTTCATTATTTATTTACATCAGAGGCCAGGCATGGCCAGGTGGTTAGGGCGCTCGACTCGCAATCTGAGGGTCGCTGGTTCGAATCCCCGTCCCACCAAATATGCTCGCCCTTTCAACTGGTCAATCCAACTATTCGTTGGTAAAATAGTATCCCAAGAGTTGGCGGTGGGTGGTGATGACTAGTCCTTCTAGTCTTACACGGCTAGCGCAGATAACCCTCGTGTAACTTTGCGCGAAATTCAAAAACAAACAACCAAATCTTACTTCAGTTTACTAATTTTTACAGTTCTAAAAATATTGTGGCATTCTGGCCTGTTGAATATTTTCATTTGTGTTAGTGTTATTTCTTTTGTTCGTGATTTCACTTTTGTTCTTGCACTTTTAAAGTTTCGATTGACTGTTTTGAAATCAATTTTTCTTTCTTAATTTTCCCACCTTGGCTCAGCGGTAAGCTTTAGGAGTTAAACGAAAAATATGGGTTCCGATCCTTGCGATGGGTACCGTACAGATAGCCCATTGTGCAGCTTTCTGTTTAATAATAATAAAAACATGTACTCACATTTTTTTTCAGTTTATTAGAGTTTCTTAAGTTGTTTTATATTTACCTCTATTTTGTGTGCTTTGATTTTTCGTTTTAATTTTCATTCGGCAGTTTGTACAGTTTCGTTTTTTACATATTTATATTTCACGACTACTGTACTGTAATAGCTATGATAATAGAACCAAAGCGAATAACGAAAACGTGTTCAAAACTAGAGCTTTTCAAGGCAAGATGAATAGGAAACATTGCGTGTTACCTGTCGCATTCATCACGTCATTGCACGTGGACTTGGTCACCTCTACCTCTAGTGCAGCTTATCCTGCGCGAGCTAGCCAGATCGATGTGCTATAGCAGCATCTCGCAGCTAGTCCTGCAACCCCCTCTAAATTCCCCTCCATTCCTCACGATATTATTATTGAGAGTGTAGAAAAATCGATAGCGTTGCCTAATCTGCTTTTCGTAGTCGTCTATCTTGGTGTTAATATATTTAGTACAGTGTGACGATTGTATCTTAGGTTAGTTGAAAGCTAAAACAAGGCTTTGGAAAAATCATGCATAGGCAGTAATAGTTGCCTCAAACACGACAGTTAGTTATTTAGAATTAGTCATTAAATAAGTTGCACTAAAGTAAATTGCAACAGTAAATAAACGCCTAGCGGATGCTATTCTCGCAAGTATAAATTTATAAGTCAGCTTTTATTTAACTAACCTTACTGTAAATCTGAGAAATCGTCTGACTGGGAAATCTTTTACTCGTCTAGAGCGTCTAACTATACTTTATTTCCACCATTCTGATCCATGCTATACTTGCTTTTATCTTCGTTCTCTTTATAAATGTTGTGTGTGCAAAATGTTGTGATCTTTTACACTATTCAATCATTGTTAATCTGTCTTCATTGGCCTTCTTCTCTTGTAGTCTGTTATTACTTATTACGATCAAGTCATCTACTGTACTGTAAATTTTGGAAAAATTAATCCGACCTGTTGGCAAAGGAATGAGTGACAAGGTTACAAGTAATTCTTAACAACCTTACTTGCTTTTTTACATGTGAGCAAATTATAAATATCACATGTTATTCACACTCTTGAGCTAATGACAATTTGGAAGTTATACTGTTATTTTTAAATTGAAGGTGAAGAGAATGTATTATTATGAGATGCACATTTTAATAGATAACCTTTTATGTAGGATACGGAGGTTCAAGAATGTTATGAGAGGGTGCCTCAGAATGTTATGACTGTTATTTAGAGGGAGAACAGAAAAGTAGTGGTTTGTTGAATAACGATCAGAGACAGTGTTTTACTGTCAGTTTTAACTGTCAGAGACGAACCTTGGACATTCAAGCACTTTGTAATTGTAAGTGCCAAGTGCAATGGGCTGTAGATCGAAGGTAATACTTCAAATCATAGTAATATCTTTCCTTTAGAGACAAGAAAGAAATATTTGCTATTAATAACTGACACAACCAGTTGAAACACTTACGCGACCTTCAGGTTCCCACGTAATGTGCTGTATAACATTTTTATGTGAGTCGTCAAGGTGTGTGAGAGGATTTACTCAACTGTAGATGCTCCTGAAGATGAAAAAAAACACGATGTTTGATAAGCTAAGCTATTAGTTAAAGCATATTCGAAGCCATCAGATAGGAAACACTCATCCTTACGGGTTAAATGTTTTCTCTCGTGCTTTGCCGTTTCAAAGACTAATCTAATCGGCGCTAGTGTTATAACAGAAAAGAAAATCTAAAACAGATTCGGTCTTAGTCAAATGAAAATGACTCCCACAGTCTGATTGAATGCGCTACCATCTGGTTATCTTCTTCTCGAGATACCTTAGGATTTACAATGGTTGATATCATATCTTATACTGCACATATTGGATATATCCTGAAGCTACACGACTTTTTTGTTGAAAAAAAAAACGCTCTGTATTTTTACTTTCCTACATGAAATAATGTTCTAAGCCCGCCAGGCAAGACATGTTCCGTTATATCATATCACACGAAAGATCCAAAATAGTTTGGGGAATATCACATGAAAGATCCATATAAATTGTGGAAAATCATCGAAAGGCAACGATAAGTTCATATTTAGACCATGATCCGCATTTCTTTTCAAAAATGTCACTTATATCTTTTAATATGATTACTGATGGAACTATTATTGTTTCAAAGTATATTTAGATTTAACTATACTGACCAGTTTAATTCATATTAAACACGAGCAATCAAAGAGATTGCATACGCTCGCCCAGCCGCTCCGTTTCTAGTGTTTATATTGGATAACGTTAAATTTCACCCTCTAAAACTCAGAAAATCCTTCTCAGATCCAGAATGATCAATGATCCGGATCAATTTTGTAGTGTGATGAGGAGTCTCAACCTTAATATGCCAGTGAAATTTGGTACAAATCCGATCACGCTTTACAGAGTTATTAACCCAAAACCGCGAAAATACCCTATCTCCCATTATAAAAATGTTTCAAAGTGATCCAGAATTCGAATCCGGATCACATTTCGAGAGGATTATCCCATACTTACTCCCCATCTTGTGTACAATGTTCGTGAACATCGGTCGTTCAGTTTTCGAGGTACGCACGCGGAAACACAGACACACACACGTACCCGATTGCAATACCCTCGGCCCCCTCCGGGGTATGTCGGTATTTTTTTTATTTGTATTAGCAGTATAAGCCTATGAAATGTTGTACATGTATGATATGTGGGTATATCATGCATTATATAATCCCTTAGTTACCAGATTTTTTTAGTTACAGATATAAAATGTGCTAATTGCTTTTATGTTTACTCAAGAAATGAACAGTTTAAAACAGGCCTATTTTCAATCCCTAAGTTTTGCACTAAAATCCAATTTTCCGATGTTTACAGGATTTTACTCCTTTCTGTTTGTTTATTAATTGTTAATTACAAAGATACACAATGGGTCATCTGTGCTCTGCCCACCGCGTGTATAAAAAACCAGGTTTTTAGCGTTATAAGCCTTTAGACTTATTGTCGAGCCTCGGGTAGGGGGGGGGGGCGCTACTCATTTCACAACATTTAGACCTTGCAGATTTTTACTGAATTTAATAAACTTGAAATTTTTAATAGTGCAAACTACGTTTCTCTGTCAAGCAACAAGAACCTCTAGAAAATTTGTTGCAAATCTATTTTCAAACCTCTAAAGGAAACCTAAGGTTTTTTGTTTTTTAATCTTTTGACAAAACTAGTTTTCGAACTAACCTACATGTCCACGCCGAAGCTAAAGAAAAGGTTGACAACTTTTAAGTAGATGAGGCTCTCACTAAAGGCAAATTAAAAGTAGATACGTGTACCTTTTTGACAAAAATATGATTTGGTTGTTCATATAAAATCACTTATTCATTAAATGAGAGTGATGATATTCATCAACATCACAACAGAACAACTAAAAGTAAAAGGGAATGCTTTTTCCTTGAATGCAGCTTGCAATTTTTGTATCCCAACTCACCAGTGAACATATCAAATAATACGACAAATAATCTGCAAAATTTTGTAAGGACTTTTGTGTACATTTTCAAATATTATAGTACAATTACTCTCATAGATGCTTTCCTGGTTACGGGTTGGGTGGATTGCACCCAGCCCGTAATGGAAGGGTCATTTAGATTTAAGTTTTCGTGTGATCGAATGTGAAAGTTAGCAACTTTATATTTCATTATTTTTCATAAACGTTATCGTATATAAGTTGCAGTCACTCTCCTTAGCATGTCACATGCTATAAGACGCATTGGATGCACACACACATACATACAGTAAACGATTTAATTTTACTAACCCCCTAAGCGCCATGCATCATTTTAGTGTTTTATGTTTTAAATCCCTTCATTCGCAACTCCACGTCTCAGAAACAAGTAAAAAATATATTTTTACCTACAAAACAACAGTTATTTATCTTATAATCACGAGAAAAAAATGTGACTTTTTGACTGTAAAACAATAACAAAAATTAATAGAGTTGCAATTTACAGAAAAAGTTGTAGGGAGTAAACATGAGTCAAAATACGTTATTACGTATACTACAAAAGTTCTGTGAAATGGAATATTCAGTTGAAACTAAACTTGTTGTTCGTTCATCGGCGTGAAATGAATAGCAACTGTTACTGTTGTATCTTAAAATCGCGAGCTTAGAACGAGGTTACCAAGACAGAACATCGTAAAATTCTGATAAAATTTGATGCTAACATGAAATAGCGCTCACCACTAGATTTTGTGACAGTATATAATGACCAAGCGTTAGAAAGAATAATGATGTTTAACCAGTTCCTTTATTTTTATTTGTTTGCTTCTGGAATTTTGCGCAAGTGGTTCGAAGGCTGTCTGTGCTAGCCGTCCCTCATTTTGAAGTGATAGACTAAAAGGAATACAGCTAGTTAACACCACTCACCGCAATCTCTTGGGCTATTCTTGTCAGACCGATTAGTGGAATTTGATTGTCGCTTTTATTGTGTACCCACGGCTCCAAGAAGCGGAACGCGATTTTTGGCGTTAACGGGACGCGAACCACGGAGCCTCACATTCACAGTTGGCATGCTAATAACTGGGCGGTATTTGGCCCATTTTATTATAAAAAATATATATATATCCCAAAGTATGCTTTGTGTTTGTGATAATCTTATATAAGCCTTACCAATTTCAGTCTTATAATATTAGTATTGTTACGCCTCCGTTTGTTAGTTAATTTTCCGTATAATTTCTTTCCGAAGAAACTTTAGCGATACAAGTCCTTTCTTAAATAAAACTTGTTTATTCTTTCTAAATACAACTTTGCAATACACTTAATTTCCACAGTCTCGCTATAATTTACAACGAACGTCTCACGTGCTCTCTCTCTCTGTCCGCAGTTCAATTACACATTGTTGCCGTCATTTCTTGGCGGCTTATATATACAAGACTACCGCATATCTAGTTAAAGCTCGAGACTTCCCGAACGTTCTAGAAGCACATGACGTGTTACAAGTGTCATGTGACCTCCGCTGTCGTAACAGTATTTAAACTTAATTCCGATGTAGGCCTGTACACGGAATGTTTAAAGAGGGTTCTAATTTGTGAGATCAAAAGCTAACACATATTGTACGAAGCACAATCAGCACGGAAAGCATGTTAATGCTACGGGGGTCTGGGGCATGCCCCCCAGAAATCTACTGTAAATAATACGCCTACAATACTTAACAGTAGCAATACGGCTTCGGTGTTCCAATTAAAAAGTGTCAACAGATGCCATTGCATGCGACTATTTCAAACCAAAATATGCTAATGCTTCATCAGAAGAATGTAGGGCATGTAGAAAATGTTAAATACCATAAGCAGCTGCGCTATAACAGAATTGTTTTACATCACAAAAATATATAGTTCGGCCTAACCCCCTGGAAACTCCCCTGCGTACGTGCATGAGATGGTATTTCTTTTTATCTCATAAATGGTTTTAGTATTGATATATGTTTTTGTTTGTTTTTAAATAAAAAACAAACAGATTGCAAGACTTATTAGTTTAATGTTTTGCATTATGGGATCGCCGCTTTTGAAAACCGCAGTGAAAATACCAAAATTTTATTCTAGCTTGTTATTAAAAACAATATTCTGACTTTTAACACATAACTATTCACTTAGTTTACTTTAGAAACCGTCCTATTATAAATCTGCCAAACGTAGAAATATTTAACATGATTTAATTACTGTAAGCCTATTTTAGATAGTTTTACGACTTTACGGAATCACACAGACGTCTTGTGAACAACATTTCTTACATATAATGGCGCCACTGTTGGTTAAACTGGCCTTCAGCATTGCGTCAGTAACAGATATCTTTTTTTTCTTACTTAATTGGTTGATAAGGGCGACATCATCTCATCATGTGATTTAAAAAGCTCTAGAAGGCACCTGTTTCGATATTAGTTATCTAAAAAATGTCTTATCTTTTAGTTTCTTGTTTTCCGTACATGAAAAACATTGTCTTTACTGTGTTCGGAAATGTTAATATTCCACGACGTTTACAAAAGAAAAAGAAATTGTTGTTTCTTATTAACTATAAAAAAATTTAGCATTTTTCAACTGAAGTAAATCATCCTTATTTAAAAGGCAATTTGAATTTTACCATAAGACATTTTAACATTATTACATTTTCGTAAATAAAGTACATTTCTTCCAGCTGTATTTTTCCCATGGCTATTTACAATTATTTTCGCTAGAGGCCGCACTTTTGCATGACGGGTCTATAAGGACCATCCAATCATTTACGTCATAGTTGTAATTGCGAACTGATCAATTAATCAATCACGGTGTCCTCCCAAATTATACGATTAACTGCTACGGCTCCTGTTTATTCTCTGCCTACACCAATTTTTCTAATCCAACCTTCTCGTCTAAACTCTAAATGTCATCGAGCCAAGTGAATCTATGCTTGCCTCTCGCTCTTCTTCCTTCAATGTAAACTAATAATCCTATTAAGATAAAAGCATCTTTGTGCTAAAAATGCGTAGTCTTTATTGTTGGATTACTGAACACTATTTTATAATCAGTACATAGATGATTCTATATATAAATATAAATTAAATTAAAGCATTTTCTTATTGTTCAACATTTTTTTTTTTATGGAGAGAAAATCCTACTTTTGTGGTATGGTATATATGTTTCAAAATAAAGTATAAATTATTCTATAAGGAGGTTCTTACATAGGACTTTTTTCCTTTTTTTATCTATCATTTTGTCTAAAAGGCCATAAGAACTTGACCACGGAAATACTTTTAAAATCTATGTTTTTTCAATTATTACACAATTTATTAAAAATAAAACAACATGAAATTACATAATAATTTTAATACAAATACTTCATTTCTGTGTGTTTTTACAAAACATATTACTTTCAGATTTATTTTTACTGAAAACTTAACAATTTATTTCAAATATTGTGATGGTCCCTACTGCGGAATAATACATAATCATTATATAAGCTATAAAATAATAGTGTTGTCTGTCCTAATTTTCCAGTGAACACTTAGATAAAAGCATGTAGTTAAATATATTTTAAATTTATTTAAAAATTTGATTAAAGTGAGATATAAATATCCATTATCTTTGGAACTATGTTATATAGTGGACGAATAGTGATTAGACCACTGCAGGGAAGAATCACGCAGCTGACGAGCACTGTCCTTTTCCTTATTTGAAATCCCGTTCTTGTCCCACTAGATCCTAAAGACCTACCCTGGTACCTGCCAATATCCCAAACAGCCCTCTCGGTCATTGCCAAGGTATGTCCCTAACTCCTTGAGCTGTTCTGTGTTTTGTTCCCAATTTTCTGTTGTTAATGCTTTGTCCTGTCGCCATTGCTGTGTGCCACGTTCCTTTCTCCGCTTTCACAATGTGATTCACTCTGCAATTCCTCACGCGAACTACGTTCCCAGCCACAGCTGTAGTTGATACTAAATTAGAAAACTTTGTTGCTTTTTATTTTGGTATTCTAATATTAATGTGAAAATGTAACCTTTCATTCTAATTATTGCTAGTAACTCGCTTTTGTAATTTGTGTAAATTCCTGTGTGTTTTGATATACATTGGTAATATTTAGATTGTTGTGCATTCCCTGCATAATTATCGGTTTACTTTGTTGAGTCGCGCGAGGCAACCACTGCATGCGGTGGCTTGGGACGGCCTCGGGCGCCACTGGTTCAAACGAGCTACTCGCATCTATTAAATAAATGGCGGATGTAACAAACAAATACGATGTACACGTATTTCAACAACTCAAATATTTTAGGTAGATCAGACTTTCTTGATTTAGAACATATTTTTTTTACAGTGAATACAATATATCCACATGTTCTCCACAGAAGAAATAATATTTTAATATGACTATGTATTTAGCGTATTTAAATATTTTAAACATGATTAACATATTACTTGTAGTTGTAGTAATTGTTTACAAGAACATAAATCTTAAATTTGCTACGGTATTGTTTAACGTAAATAACAATATTTTTAAGCTACGATTTCTTTACAGGAAGTTGTATTCGGTAAAAAAAAAAATGTCCACCTTCGTCAAGAACAACGTAGTCAAATTATTTAAACTTTTTTTTTTACTCATGCCTCCAATATTATTGCGTGAACCATGATGGTGTGTAACAAATACAAAAATATTAGCTTGATGTTGATATAAATTATAAGTTTTATGAATAAGCTGATTTCGAGTTAATATTAATTATGGTAATATGCCTTCAATAATGATAAGTTGTTACAAAAGGTCATTTAATCGTTGAGAATAGTCGAATTTTTGGTCACGTTGTTCGACACTGATGTCTTATCGATAATTTGGTTAACTGTAAGAGTACTAAATGAAAGAAAGTACTTAAAGTGTGAAGATCAGTTGAACTACGTGTTCGTGCTTAATGATTTTAATTACTTTCAATGCCCGAAGATTACATAGAATGATTTTCTACACATTATCTCGACGATGATTATTAATTTACATAAATTAGTAAAATAGCTGGTAACACAATAATTCAATATTTTATCCAGTTCAGGTCTTTAAATTGAAACATCTGTTTATTACAAAAACAAAAGAGCCGAAAAGAAAAGATTGGGTAAGAAGTACTGCAAGTCTTGATGCACATTTGTTGCTTTCTAAATGAGATAGTATAAAGACGAAAGCCGTTTGTCTGCCTAATAATAAGGGCCCCCTACCTTCACAAGCAACTTATTAAAATGTCTTCTAAAATATATTAAAAGATGAAAGACTCGTCACTATTAATATTATCTTGTGCTGTTAGCCAGAGAACAGTCCTAGAGATAGTATCTTCCAGTGTTCTTGGAACAAGCTGAATGAGAAACCATTACAAATTTGTTATGCGTATATAGCAAACTGTTGAGTGTTGTATCTTCATTGGAAGGGTTATTTTAAATTAGTAAACATAAGGCCAAGTCCAGTCCACGTTACTGTAACAAATTTCTTTATTTCTTTCTTAACGTTTGCTATAGTATAGGCTACTATTACTAATATGAACACTTGTCTGTAGTTGTACTTGTAGGCTTAATTTCACAAATAATTTTTCACTTTTAACTGGAATTTACTTGCTACCGTTACGACGTCTAACGTACGTAACTGAAGATACGTGATAACTAACACTGAATTATTTACATGATTGACTGGCACTCTTACATTTAAAAACTGACTCTCTGCTTCATTGATTCTCATTTATAAAGTAACCTTGTTCTGGATATTTCGTAAAGTCTTTTGATCACTAATAGTAATATTCATTAACATCTTAAGTATTCTAGGGTTACATTTTTTAACTTACTTGATCTTACTGCCATGGGCCCTCTAGCAAACATCTAAAAACAAAAGTATAGTTTACAACAATATAATAACGAGTGACAAAGAAGCACAGACACCTATGTTTCCTGTTTCTTATTTGTATTATATTTGGTTTTAGCTATTTACTTATAATTACTGTATTCTTATACGCAATTTTTGTTTTGTATAAAAATTCGTTTCAGATGATGTGTAATTTCGTTTTTCATATAAAAGGCTCTCCTGTTATAAGTGTTTATATGTAATACACATTTCTATTTGAAGTTTAAGTGAAATTTCGTTATTTTCAAACCACACCATTAAATTGTATTTTCATGATAAGTAAATAAAAGAACCAATATTGTTAGCAGTTAGAGAAAAAAAAAACTGTTTTGTACTTTCCATGTAGAATTTGTGAAGCTGTACATGGAAAGATATTTTTAAACCGTAAATCACGGTTTACCACACAGGTTTTTAAACATGAATAATTAATTTTTATTCCATCTTTCAGCGCACTTAAAAAGCTTATTAAAAATATTATGTTGAGTTCTTCAAATATTTGAGTAAGAGCTTTTATTTTATGTATTGATAGAAATTGGAAATGCACACAGAAATTAAAAATTATTATTGTTGTACAACAGTTATTTTAATGTTTTGTTTACTTGATCTAATTATGATCTAGGAAAGCCTACCAAAATACACACACGTGTAGTATATGATTAATAGAAAATATTGAACTTAACGTAGATTTGCATATTGCATGGTGGAACTCAAGACAGACATAAATGGAGTCCTGAGTTGGCCGTTAGAGGTCTCTGTCGAAAAGTTTGTGGGAAATAATTATAATGCATAATTAGGGAACTAAAAGGGAAAATATTTAACGTTGCAGTAAACATTCGTGCACATCTATACAGTTTGTCTTTATTCATTTAGGACTGTAATGACACTACTAGTAAATTGAAAGCAAAAGTGCAGGTTATTGTTATAAATTGTAAATTACGCACGTTAGACAGTATTATTTCATTAAAAAAAAAACAGGGAATTTATTCTTTACTTGTGCATGCATAATCGGTATCTGAAGCACATATCAGACTTCATAGACCATTGCATAAGGACAAGAAAACAAAGCAAAATTGTTCTGTACTATCTTCACGTCACGTGACATGAAACGTGGCTTATGAAATCTTTGAGCAAAGTCCAGCCAGACCCTGTCCTAGAACCCTCAAAAACAGAATACTTAAGCTCTTCTAGCACAGCCATTTTATTTCTATCGAAAAAAATTCATTGTGAAGCTAATGTGCAGCATTTATAAACTTGTGATAGTATTGTATGTACGTTTAATTTCGTTGTAGTATTTTTTTATTTTGACTATATTTAATAATTAGTTTACCTGTATTTTCTCGTAACTCTAAAGAAAAACATTAGTTTCTACTTATAAAAATTGTTTTTTTTTCACACACAGAGACAAATGAATAAACAGATGATTAATGTCTCTTCCAATCAATGTCGGTTGATTAGGTTTCTGCACGCTATTCCGCTTATTAATTTATAAGATCAGAGCTGTTGCTAGGACAACCGTTGAATAGAACTCTTCTGGGGTTTGTTGCAAAACGCTTGTAATAAGATGCATGTTTCCAAACCTGTTTTTCAGGCAGGCAATGCAGTGTTCGGTGGCTCAGAGAAAATCATTATCGTATAAAAATAATGGGTACTCAGCTTTCTTGTATCGAATTCCTTGTTCGCAGCAGTAGCAAATGTAGCAGTAGGTTATCATAGATAATTAGACGTGATGATTAGTCTTTCCGAGAGGTGGACTAGCTAAAAAAATAGTATTTTTTCACCATAATTTCAGAGATTTAAAATTTCGCCCCCCCCCCCACACACACATACACACTGGTAAGGAAGTTATTTATCTCATCTCCTAAACCAGTTGGTAACTTATCTTTTTTTCAGTGTTTTAATATTTAAGTGCCATATAGAATTCCTCGATATTTAGTATAAATTGTAAGTAAAAATAAGGATATTTTCATTTAGGTTATTGATTTTTTAATAACATAATATATTGTGATAAAGTACCAAAAGAAAAGAAAAACTTCCACGCGCATTATTAGCTGTAGAAAGTTTTCTGTCCTTCAGTGTGTCAGCTGTAGCTTTACGGACTTACAACGCTAAAACCCAGGGCCCGATTCCCCGTGGTGAACAGAGAGTATGTAGCTCATTGTGTAGCTTTGTGCTAGAACAAAAATTCTGTGGGCAGCGGGAACATAAAATTTTACAGTTGTACAATGTTTTAATTTAAAAGTCGCACCACTTATCACAAAGGTATGTTGAAAACTAACTTAGTTTTAATGATAAGAAGGGTATGTATATGTGTACACACACACATCTGGTATTTGTTTTAGAATATTATTTTGCAATACTAAAAACTCTTGCTTCGATATGATTTAAGATTTAAAAGGTGCAGGATACAAATATTCCATAAACCTGAAGAAGGGGGTTGTGTGAAAAGAGAGAGAAAAACAACAAAATAGAAACACTGTCCCCGGTTGATGGGATGAGGGTCAAAAGGTATACTTTTCTCTGACAGTCCACTGTATTGGAAGAATATCTCGATTCATGGGGACAGTATTGATATCTCTAGAATATAGAATTGTATATAACGTTGATTACTGATTATGATAATAATAATACTTCGACTTGCAATCTGTCACACCGAACATGCTTGCCCTTTAAGCCGTAGGGGCGTTATAACATTATGGTCAATCCCACTATTCGTTGGTAAAAGAGTAGCCCAAGAGTAGGCGATGGGTGGTGATGACTACCTGCCTTCCCTCTAGTCTTTCACTGCTAAATTAGGGACGGCTAGCGCTGATAGCCCTCGTGTAGCTTTGCGCAAAATTCAAAACAACCCAACGCAAATAGCCCTCGTGTAACTCTGCACGAAATTCTAAACAAACCAAACGAAAATAATAATACCAGTATTTTTGATTGTTTATTCTTATATTAAACAGTTTATTTTGTAATTGCATAATACAACTTAAAGAATGACATTTTTAATTACTGTGTTGGGTTTTGATTAATTTCATTGATACAAAACTACCTATAGTGTTGGAGTAGCACTCGAGCTTCGTCTGTAGGAACAACACTGAAATGATGGAATCGGTTGGAAAGGTTTTTAGTGCGATTTGTTGTAGTTCGGGTAGTAAACAGGTTCTTGAAAGTTTGATTTTTTTAACGAGCTTTTAGTGTGAATATAGACCATTTTTACATTATCTCGAGCGAAAGTCATATAAAAGTTAAGTTGCTTTAGTAAAGAAGGTTTTCAGTTGTAAAACAAATCCTTTCCATACTGGAAACTTCCACTTGGGTAATTGGATTTGTTTTGGTTCTAAGCCAAGAAAATTTTATGATAACCTAGCAGATTCTGATAGGCATAAAATAACCAAAGAGTGTATATTTATCTGAAAAAACAACAAAAAACTTTATATCGACTTCTCTGTTTTTGAACCTGTTATTTTCTTTTTCTTGTGTTCAATGTGTCGTTCAACTGTTAGTATAAGAAACGAGAAAAAGAATTGATCACCTCAATAGTATATCATAAGTAAACTTTTATATGAAGCACAGTTCATTGAAAGTGACTCGTGTAGCCAATAAATTCTACTCGTCAGATGGGCTTAATAATACACTTTACCACCTTGAATTGAATTCATTCAAGAACAGGGGTTAACACACCTTAACCTGATGAGTAATAAGAAAAGCTGTGGGTCAGATACGTTTTTCATTTCCATAAACGATCTCTTATGTTCGTATGAAATGTTTTAAATAATTATTTAGAGATATGTTTATAAAACGACGTAGAAACTTGTACTGAAAACAGTTAATACTGTTGTAATATTGTTCTTTCGTTTGGCTGGTTCTTTTAATTAAATTATTAAGTGCAAATAAGGCCAAGTCCAATTCATGCAACGATGACGAATTAATTTATTCTTCCTTAACGTTTCTACAATCTTCCTTTTCTTTTACACTGTTGTAACTTGCAGACCTAGATTTTACAACTGACGTTCAAACGGAAATACCAGCTTATTGTACCACGATTAACGTAAAAGTGAACTTGTACAATTTTATGGCTGATTGATCAAGTAACTTGAATATACGCATTAAATAACACGAATTCCAATGCTTTTCCACTGACTGCTAGCTGTAAGCAAAGAAATTGATTCAGTGCTTCACTTATTTTCATATTTATAATTCATTCTTGTATCTCGATACTCCCCGAATTTTCTAGACATCACGTTTAGAATTTGTAGGTATTCTAGGCCTGCTTTAATGTCATTCGCTCTCTAGCTAACATCTAAATTAAAACATTGAAAATATAGTTTACAACACTGCTCCCTTCCGGAATCGTGAAGTCCCTTCAACAGTCTTAATACAAACATAAGAAATAACACAACTGTCCATTCACTAAGTGTTTTTAGTGGTATTTTTTTCGAGGTATACAGTGGGATAGTTTCTTGTCCCTTGTTGGTACCGGATATTTTGTCATTGGAGGAGTGATCGAATGAATCCATTGGTGGCTTCATCTTTGACGATCCTGTGGAATCGGCCTTGACAGAATCTATGGGCTTCTAAGCAGGTTGAGTTTTCGCGGACAAATTCCCTAGAGTTACCCATTTGACCATTCTCTCACTGACTTGCTTCCAAAGACAATCATGGTAGAGGACATTTGATTTGGATTATTCATCATTCTGGATTTATTGGTCCTCATCATTGATTCTTTTCAGTATGATGTATGGTCCATCAGAATATCTATTTAACTTTGAAATGTGTCGTTTCTTGTGTGAAGAACTGTTCAGCCATACCATGTCACCTCAATGAAGTCCATGTTTATCAGCATTAGCATCATAACAACTTTTGATTTATCAAGCTGATTTAAGTCTTTCTTGGTCAAGGTCATGTTTGATATTGTTATTCTTTACATTCACAAGAGCTCTTCCAACCACCAATTCTTCAGGACATGCTTGGGTGTTTGGTTCCACTATGCCCCGATCGCTAAATGGAAATTTATTGTTAATAACTCCTGATATGAGTAATTTACTTTTTGTTGGTACATAACCACCCTCCTTGTTGTCACTGGAAGACTAACCTCCAATGTAGTAATTGGCATTTAGAAACTAGGGATTTCCTGGTTATATATTAACAAATTACTTGAAACTTGTCTAACCTTGCATCCATGCTTTCAATTGAGGTCGGTTCCCAAAATGCAAAGTGCACTCCTTACGAGGTATGGAGAAGTCTCCTACAGTTAGGGTAACTTCCAACATCCCTTTTGCTGGAAATTTATGTCCACCTGCACTTTGCATTAACCTCTTTTCTTTCTTCATCTCTGGAAGCAAGTTCCATCATTCATTACCAAATTGAGTTAAAAAGTGGTAGCTGAAAAAACCAATGTTGACCAACATGCTGCAAGGTATTCCATTAATAAACCCATGAACTCCTGGATGATTTTCATCAAATAATAAACTTCTCTTTCAAAATAGATGAAGTATTCCCAGCTGAACTTTGCCCCATAAATCCAGCTAGTTTTCTGTATTTTTGGTATCTGTTTAGCTCATTGTTGATCATTTGATTTGGTTGGCCTCAAAGGCACGTTCTCAGGGTATTGTTTCCTTGGCTTATTAACAGCTGTTGATTCCTTATATTCTCTGCTGTAATTTCCCACAATTATAACACCACCTGTAGGAAGAGTCTTTATTCTTTACAGGCTTTAATCTACATCCCATTGCAATATGTCCTTTGAAGTTACACTTCAAACCCTTATTGTCCTGCAGTTTACTTTCTCAATTTTGTGTTACTAATTGTCTAACTAATTTCTTTAGTTCTTTTAGACTATTGTCAGCAGAAGTTGATGTTTCAATACTACTTAACCTAACGATCCCATAACTTCGAGATTGTATCTTTAGTTGTTTATCTGCAACGTCAATAGATTTTATAGCCTCATCACAAACCGCAAAGCTTCCGTTAAAGATATACACCTACTTTGCTTCAGCTTACTTCTCATATCTTCGTCTGTTATGGTATTTATAAATTGGTCACGTGCCAGTGAATCCATCATTTCACAAGGAGCGTCAAGGTAAGATAATTGGACAAGCCTTTCCAAATCTTTTGCAATTTCAGCTTAGGTCTCTTCTTTCCTTGATATGAAACTTTGCTCTGGATATTTCCTTTTGATATGTCACTCCAAACCAATTGGATATGGCAACTACATTGGATATGTCTCTCAGCTGAAAAGTTATTTCATGTAGTTAAAGCCGGTCTTTTTAATTGGGCAGAAGGCTTGTTCACTGTTCCTCCCGTTTACTCTGGAAATTATTTCAAACTTAGCCTTGGATGGCTCCTATGATACCATCTCATTATAGGCCATTGGTTACATGACTGACCGTTGTTGAATTGGCCAACTTAACTCTCATACTCGATTTGGTAATGTCATGGTTTGTGTAGTCCAGGAAGGTCCTGTAGCAACAGATGGCACAGCAGTAATGATAGTAGGAGCAGACCAGATAAGTTCTATTCCATATTTTGTAGTAGATGGTGTTTCAAGTTAATATTTTTGAGTCGCTGCAGAAAAAGATGTGGCTGGTTTAATCCTTGCATTCAATAATTTGTTTTCCGGATGACTTATTTTATCATTAATGTTCTTTTCTATCTCGTTGATGTCTTTTTGTACAATTTCAATTCTGTTATTGTAACTCCTCTATACATCTCAAGTAGCTTCATCGATCTTGTCCTCAGGCACGTTTATCTTTGTTTTTCTTTGAATATCACATCGCTTCCTTATATGCCCGGCATAGCCAGGTTGTTACGGCACTCGACTCGCAATCTGAGGGTCGCGGGTTCGAATCCCCGTCACACCAAACATGCTCGCCCATTCAGCCGTGGGGGCGTTATAATGTGACGGTCAATCCCACTATTCGTTGGTAAAAGAGTAGCCCAAGAGTTGGCGGTGGGTGGTGATGACTACCTGCCTTCCCTCTAGTCTTACACTGCTAAATTAGGGACGGCTAGCGCAGATAGCCCTCGTGTAGCTTTGCGCGAAATTCAAAAAACAAACAAGCTTCCTTATATACGTATTTAAATTTTCGTCTCTGACCTCTTGACCTTCTTTTAATTTTCTGTAAATTTCTTGATTTTCGTTTAACTTTTTTGTCTCTTTCTTCTTTATCTTGAAGTTGAAGTTAAACTTGAAATATTTTCAAAGTTCTATTTTATTTTTATCAAAATAACCCTAGTTTTGACATTAATTGTTGTAACGTTGTTTTTTCGGTGGGTGGGTTCCTTTAAATTATTAGGTGAAAAAAAAGACCTCGTCCTGTCCTTCTACAGTTTCGTGGCCGATTGATCAAGTAACTACATAAACGTGATAAACAACATGTATCCAAATACTTCACTCATTGACTGGCACTAGCAGCTAAAAACTAATTATTAATGGATACACTGCTAACTGAAAAAAACAACAAGGACTCGGTGCTTCACCGATTCTCGTGTAATCTGCTCGCGTCTTTCGATACTTCTTAAATGTATCAGGTTTTCTTGACGTCAAATTTACAAGTTTCTAGGTTTTCTAGGCTTGCTTTAACATCATGTGCCTTCTCGCCATCTAACTTAAAACACTGAAAATGTAGCTCACAATATTACGTAAAAAAAAAAAACAATCAACACTTTTGTCCGTATTCATGAACATTTAGAATATAAAAACTGGAAAATTATAAAAGTGATTAAAAAAGAACGAACAAGAGAGTTTGATGACTGAACTAACAGGACACATATGTTCACACCAACAATATATTTGACACATGTTATATGACTGAACTAACAGGACACATATGTTCACACCAACAATATGTTTGACGCATGTTATA
>NW_013665930.1:396090-400826 GCF_000517525.1 Limulus polyphemus
ATATATCTATTTATGTAATACTATGTTAACTACACTACCTGCTATATCTATTTATGTAATACTATGTTAACTACACTATCTGATATATCTATTTATGTAATACTATGTTAACTACACTACCTGCTATATCTATTGCCAACGAGGCCTTCCATCTAATACCAGAGCTACTCACATCGGTCGGGATACGACGGGTGAAGTCGTAGTGAATAGGTTTTTCTATTGTGCCAATAGTTGTAGTAAAACCAATTCTAGTGACCTTTTGTAGTCCATTTTTGCTTTAATTATAATTTTGTCTAGACATAAAATTGTGCTGGCATGGTTTTGTATAAGGTTTATTTGGAGCCCATACAAAAATTCCAACTTGAGAAATGAGAAAAAGAAATTTCAGTTGTTTTTGTAAAGGCACCTTAGATAATCATTACAAAACTAGTTACACCATTTTAATGTGTAACAGAAGTTGAATGAGTCAGTGTTACAGTTTTTACTTATTTCCATTAAAGTATTTCTTATTTCTGAAGTAACCGATATTTTTGTTTTTAAAACTAACATCTAGCAGTGCCAGACACCTGGTAATAAAAAATATAGTAAGTAATTGCACTTTTTTGCATCAGTTAATTAACTTCCCTTCGGATGATTTTTTTTTGCATCAGTTAGTTAGCCCCCCAATGGCACAGCGGTATATCTGCGGGCTTACAGCGCTAGAATCCGGGTTTCGATACCCGTGGTGGGCAGATCACAGATAGTCCATTGTTTAGCTTTGTGATTAATTACAAACAAACAAGCATCAGTTAGTTAACTTCCTTTCGGATGATTTTTTTTGCATCAGTCAGTTAACTTCCTTTCGGATGATTTTTTTTGCATCAGTTAGTTAACTTCCTTTCGGATGATTTTTTTTGCATCAGTTAGTTAACTTCCTTTCGGATGATTTTTTTTTGCATCAGTTAGTTAACTTCCATTCGGATGATTTTTTTTGCATCAGTCAGTTAACTTCCTTTGCAATGAACACTTGCATTTAGCTAGCTTAACATTTTACACAAAATAAGTATTTATAAACATGTTTTGTGTAACGTGCTTAATTGAAATATTTGAAAATGTTTTCTTTATGTATAATTTGAAAGTAATCTAAGTATTAACAGATCTTGAAACAAAAAACAAGTTTTATGAAGTACAGTCTTGTATTTATGGTTATTATTGCTCGAAAAGGTAACGAAAATCGACTATTCATATGACACACGCATCTCGGATCTTTTAAAGAACAAAATAATTATTCATTTCTACCTTTAGATGGCGCTAGTGTGACACAACAAGGTATTTTGGTCAATATATTCTCATTATACCTGACAAACTTTGTTTGGAACTGAAAAAATATGCTAAATAATTAATCTTAATAGCTTGTAACAGCTATCTCCCCCCCCCCCCCACCCCACACACACACAATAAGTCTAGGGCCTATTTTACATACCTAAGTTTATAGACTTCAGTTCTATGTTAGTACTAACTTTAATTTTTATGGTGTTGATGTTTGGTACGTGTGGGAAGAGAAGACACTTGTAATAAAGCAAGAAGTCAATATCAAGTGGTGTAACTCCACGGCGGAAAATGGGATGAATAACTAATTTGTGTACTGAAACTGATTTGGTTTACCTCCGTTGAATTTGATATACACAACTTCTACATGAGATATTTTAGTTATGTCACTATTAAATTTTGGGTCGGTAGGTAAGGAGAAATATAGTCAATTTTCCTGCATGCTTTGAACAATTACAGTTTCTCATGGAAGTAAGAAAAGACAAATGTAGGATTTATTGCCTTGATCAGGTTCAACAAACGTTCCAGTTGCTAGACTGTCTCGAATTTGAGTGACTTTTAATCATCAATAGTTTTCACAATTTCTTAAGAAAGAAAGTTTGTTCAAAAGCACATTCCAACGAGTGGTTAATGTGCCGCACTATGGATCCATGGATTCATTGTTCTCGTCTTCTCACCAAAAAAAATAATAATATCGTGCTACGCATTGGCCATTGGTGAGTTATAAAAATGATGGTCAAGTCTCACTATTTGGTCAGAAAAGAGAAGCCCAAGAGTTGTCGGCGGTTGCTGTTGATTAGCTGCCTTCCCTCGAGCCTGCCAACTCATAATTCGCGCGAATTTCCAAAAACGAATAAAGAATATTGTGATATATTTAAATAAATTGAATGTATTTTCCAAGCTTAAATGCTTTTTTTACTCTATTGAAACACGGGCAGAGTATTTTGTTTGTGATGAGGGGTTTGGATTCATGTTGAAAAATCTCTTGTACTACTAGTAAACACGTTTTTTTGGACCTTTGGTTTTGGCTCTTTCGAACTTCTTTTTTTCAGTCACCATAAGAACCCTGAAAACATTCGTTATTTTGAGATCCGCGATTATATTTCTTGCGAAATCGTGTTTTAAGTTGGAGAATTGAGAAAATTTCGAACATTTATCACCATCGCTGTCTCCTCGTTTGTATCGGATTCGAATACGTTTCAACCTTCGAGTCTGGTCTATAACTGCGACCACTAGTTTATCGGTTTTCTCGAGTTCCACGTCCAAGTAGGCGGTGCTTGACAGATCAGGTAAACCTCACTCTATCGGTTCTTCATATGAATACTCTGTATCTTATATTCACTGTACAAAGAATGGTAAAAGTTTGTTTTTCAGTTTTGAGCGCTTACCCATCGTCATCATGGCACATGTTGTTGTTGTTGTCTGCGTCGTTTACGCGCGTTTTAATAATCACGAATGTTGTTGTGTCGATTTCTCAAGAGTTTGGATGCAGTTTGTGTAGTGTAGTTTTTAATGTTAAAAACAATACCGGACATTTATTCTGAATGTTTGTTTTAAAAAAAAAAAAAGAGTTTAACAAGTGTGATTTTTTTAAAGCCAGGCTATTTTTTTTGGGGGGGGGGGGGTCAAATGAAGGCAAACAAACTATTTTTGACTTTGGTTCAATCAGTTTTCAAGTAGGGTTGTATTTTAGTTTTTATCAAAAGTTTTAAAGATCGTAGCCGAATAGTTCTTTGTTTTGTTAAGTTTGGCTTAAAGCTTGTCATTTTGCATTGTTCGTATAAAGTTGTTAATTTGCTACCAGGAGTCATCGTATACTAGTTTTTTGTTGTTGTTTTGTTTTTAAGTTTATAAATTCATTATTGAAAGACGTTAAACTTTTGTGCTTTTCATTTCGTTATAAGGTCAAAAATCTGAGCTGTTCTTAATGGCATTTTATCATCAGTTACCAACAAGTTGAAGATTAATAAAATTTCGAATTTTTATCAAGTGAGAAATATTGGATAAACAGCAGGCATTTTCAAATTTAAGATAGTGAAAAGTAACCATGAATATATATATGTATTAAATTTAGGTCGTAGCCACCAATTAATTATAGTTAGTTCTTGGCGAAGATCGTATATTTGTAGTTAACTCAGCATATTAAATTAGCAAAATGTATTACTGAACTAACTTTTAGTTAATAAGGTAGCTTGAATAGATCAGAAGTTACTGATAATTACATAATTATAAAAACAGAGTTATATCTCTACAAGTTGCGAATATTTGTTGAGTTGAGTCTGTGCATTATCTCTTGGAGGAAACCAATACTGCATAAATCGTGAGTTGTTCAGTCTAGGCATTACCTGTTAGAGGCAAATAATACTGCATAAATCGTGAGTTGTTCAGTCTAGGCATTACCTGTTAGAGGCAAATAATACTGCATAAATCGTGAGTTGTTCAGTCTAGGCATTACCTGTTAGAGGCAAATAATACTGCATAAATCGTGAGTTGAGTAGAGTAGGCATTACCTCTTGGAGGAAAACAATACTGCATAAATCGTGAGTTGATTCAGTAAGTACAGCTTGACTGTGTCAGCTAAGGGTGTTTAAGTGTTACAGTTTTCGCTGTCAGGGTGCTCACTTTATGCGCAATATATTCTCACCCCCACAACCAAACCCACGGAAATTGTTAATAGTAACTTCTGATCAAAGGAAGCCACTTGAATATATCGGAACTAAAACAATACCCAGTAATGAGCATAGCTAATTAAATATATGGTTTAAACAAGTGCTTCTGATACTTTTTTCGTCTCGGACCACTTCGGTCCTACCTCACCTGTTATTTTCTCTCGTATGGCCTCGGCCGTGGCGTTGCGAGTCAATGACTTGTATTTTGGACCAGCCACGGGCCATCTGGAGGAACCCTGCGTACCACTGGTTTACATTAATATTAACGAAATGGTCGTTATATTTTTGTTTAACACGAGGAGCCAGCCCAACATCTTTCAGTACTGAGCCTCGGATGGTCAATAAGGGGTCATTCCGGAAACCGATTATTTAGGGTATTTCTACATATCTTTAAGAATGAAACTCGTCACAGCTTCTAAAAGGAAAATAAGCTAAATATTAATGAAAATCAGACATGATGAAATCTATATGGATTATACAATGGTGGTACCATACTTAACATTATACCATCCTTCTTATATTTACTCTTCATTGCAGAAATAACATTTTAAATTTGAGAATCGCTAGGGAAGTCATCTTTTAATGCATCGTGCATCTGCTTCAACTTCAACACTACATCATTGGGCTTACTGTGCTGAAAATATTGAAACTAACGATTTCTTATATATGATTCAAATCCCTTCTTTGTGAAAGCCCCCAGTGGCACAGCGGTATGTCTGAGGACTTGCAACACTAGAATCCGAGTTTCGATACCCGTGG
>NW_013665930.1:400836-403650 GCF_000517525.1 Limulus polyphemus
AAATAACGATACTATTGTGCCCGTTTTTTTGTGTTTTGCTGTCAATACAGTAATCAATTGACGAATCTCCGATTCAGCTGGTATGTAAAATCGAATGGGATATCTTCAAATAAGTTCTTCCCTGGACCCACAATTTAGATCGTTACACTTAAACTATCACATTCACAACCACATCTAGAACATTTCAATCATGTTTCATTGCTACATTGTTTTACTTTACAAGTTAACTTCTCCTTGTTGGCTTTCATGGTATTGGGTCAGGTCACGAGTCTGGTCCAGCAACCTAGACCTCGAAAGTAGTGCCAAACGTCTTCTTTTTGTGTAATTAAAACAACCCAAACCTTTCTAGAATGACTCATGTTTTTGGATCCACATCAAGATGCCGGACTGACTCGTGTGACAGGTGTTAAAATGTACACATGCAATTTTTAATTGAATTAGATGATATTCATCCCAAGCTACATAAATTCAGGAAAGGTATCACGAGCTTCATTTTCTTATTTCCAACTTAAAAAATATATTTCAGAATAACTGATCATTTCAGAATTATGAAAATTATGTAACTTTTGCAACGCAAAGTAAAAACAAATTAACGTAGCGTAAATTTGTCAGACATGAAAAACATGTTAGGACAAATATGTTCAAATAAATCTATCTCAGTGGGATCAGAATTTGTATAGTTTAAGAGCATATTGACAACTTAAATCAGCCTTATCATTTAACCGTTGGCAAAGGCTAAACTCGAATATGACATGCTATCGAGTGACATCTTTATACAGCCAAAGATCCAAAGCGAAAAATCCTTTTCTTGTTCATATTTTCTTAGCTGCGCTGAACAATCATCCCTAATATCAAAGGCATGTAAAAATAGTATTTGAGATATATCTTGAACCTGCTACAGATCAGCGTCCATGATACTTTCAGCCTAGGTAAGCACCCGAAGGTTAGACAGGACTTACGGCAGTTAAAGTCCATCTGAAATACAATTTATATGCGCTACAGAAAACTGAATATTTTTCGTGTTAAACACTAAAATCTGATAAAACATAACAGAAAGCATTAGGCCTAAGATTTACGGAAATATTCGCGCTTCTTGCTTAATAAATTCTAGCGTAAAAAATCAAATTAAAAAAATAATTTCAAAGGTGTAAAGAAGAGCCAGTGATAAGATATATTCGATTTAGAGATAATTAGTTTTTGTTTGTGGTACGGATTTGCAGAATATTTCCTACACCGCTTTTCCCACAAGAGTATTTGCACGATATTTTGCTATTTATAGAGTATTTATATAAAGTATTTATGATGGCCTGACAAACTAATTAAAGTGTGTGTGTGTGTGTGCTAAAAGTCCACAACTTCGGTGAACTAGTCAAGAAATACAGAATTTGGCTAATTGATGCACTGTAACGATTTGCGATACTACCAATTTATGGTTCGATACTGATATATAAAAACTATTACGTTGATCAGTAAGTACTCCCAGTAGAATACGTGGAAAAATATGGGATATATCAGAGATTAAATTATGGTTGTCCCACAGGTTGCCAGCGTTTCGCTACTGTTTTCTTGTAAATTTAGGGTCCCGAATTAAATCGGAATTTATGGCATGTTTGGAAGTATACTTCATTAAGGCTTGAATTGTCTAATACATTTGGTTCCATTATTTGCAATAGCAATTAATAACTAATGCGGCTGTACAATGATCTACCAGGTTAACAAAGAAAGCATGGTAATTAATATTTATAAACGCACTTCGCGACGGGAACCTATTCATTCAATTTACTGTACATATTTATCCTCCCCCCCCCCCAAACAAAAAAGTATCGTGTATTTTTCTTTTTTTCTTGTACATTAATCAGAGTGATTGATACTTTTGCCAAGTTATCAATACCAGATTTGCGTAAAAGGTATCGAATGTAGTGATTATTTTGGTTTCAATCCCTTTTAAGCATCACTGGTACGGTACACAAAGCCAAATATAGATACCGTTTCGCTGCCTTTTGGGATTACAACCATGTGGAACAAGAGTTTCTCTAAAACAGCCAATGATATTTTCAGTGGTTGTTTTATGGTATTTTTTATGGCAGATGTGTTAGTACATTCGTGTTAATGAAAACCAAATTAAATAATTTAAAATTATTATGATAATACGTTGAATATTAAAGTACACATTAATATAACACTTTTCAAACTCGTGTGCCGAAACGCAAAAGCAGTGGGGTTGTACTTTCTGTTTATATCTGTGTGAATTCTTCGTGTACTGTTCAATTAATCTAATGCATTGACTCTCTACATGTGCCCCTCCAGTGGCACAGCGGCATGTCTACGGATTTATAACGCTAGAAACCGGGTTTCGATACGCGTCGTGGGCAGAGCATGGATAAACCCATTGTGTAGCTTTGTACGTAAACTACAAAGAAACTCAACATGTGTGTCTGTGTGATAACATTCGCAGAATTATAACAACAGTCGACCGCTGAAGTTGCCAATCCACTGGAGGACTGTAATGAAGAAGAAAAAAAAATGTGTATTTTTCATTGAAAGCGTTATTGTCATGTAAAAGATCCAAGTAGACGAGCGAAACGTCTTCCCAGTTTCATTCTTTATTGACTTCGTTAAGCGTGATTTTAATGAATACACCTTGAACTTTGTTTTCGCCAAAGTAGACTACCATGATGAACCTTTTTACGATAGTTTTCGTTTATGACTTGATCCTTCAAAGTATTTCGCTAATGCATGTGCACGTTAACTGGATCACGCATTTAGGACAGTTACTTTTGATACGGTAGTAGTTTCCGTTTGATATATAGTACA
>NW_013665930.1:404595-419449 GCF_000517525.1 Limulus polyphemus
ACATAAACCTCCGGAAGACTGAATTTCTTGACCCTGAAATAGCTCTGGCCATTAAGCCCTCTTTGAAAAATATGGAGTAGAATTTTGGATTAAAATATGGGCTTAATGGCCGGGACCTACGGTATACACATGATAACCAATTTCTAATGTAATTTATATTGCATTCTTCCTTTCATTAACTGTTTTGGTTGAAATATTTATTATATATATTTAAAATATTTTTCATTGACTTATATTATGAAGACTTCGCATTGTTACCTTAGTATAAGCGTTTCGTGAGTTCGAATCACATCACCGAATATGTTCGCCCTTTCAGTTATGGGGGGCATTATGACATGACGGTCAATTCCACAGATTAACCCAAGAGTTGACTAATTAGTTGCCTTCCCTCTAATGTATCATTTCAAAATTTGGGACGGTTAGCGCAGATAGACCTCGAGTAGCTTTGTGCGAATTCAAAAAGTAAACAAACAAAATCTTAATTTAAGGCTTCAAGGCATACCTAAAACCGCTCAAGCTAGTCACAATTCGTATTATGGCCGATAATAGCAAGGGTACCCAACAAATGAATCGGTTTATTCTGAACTATCATTACTAGTTTTTGTTTTACTCAACAAATGGATCGGTTTATTCTAAACTATCATTACTAGTTTTTGTTTTACTCAACAAATGGATCGGTTTATTCTAAACTATCATTACTAGTTTTTGTTTTACTCAACAAATGGATCGGTTTATTCTAAACTACCATTACTAGTTTTTGTTTTACTCAACAAATGGATCGGTTTATTCTAAACTACCATTACTAGTTTTTGTTTTACTCAGCAAAATTATTACTGCCTAGTGAGTTTATCATGATCACTTATAATGATCTTCGTGTTTGATTTCATTCAGTATCACTCTATCATGATTAAATTTGGGCATTTTGTAAAGTCCAAAGTTTTAATGTAACTGCTTTAACATTGACGAAGAATGTGTCCAAAGTTTTTTGCCATTTATAATTATCTATGTAAATAACACGCTTGCGTTTGTCTGTCCGGAAGTTTTCTCGCAGATTTCTCGATCAAACGCTACAAATCTCGTATCGTCAGAAAGGCCTTTGCCCGAGAAGTCTAGATTGCGTATTGGCTTTTCTATTGAAAATCACCTTACCTGTTTTTTGCTTAGTCAAACATTTTAATGCAACAACTTTGATACACAATAGTACAATGTAATCACGTGACGATTGCCTTCGATTTCAACTTTAGTTTGTTTTTTTTAATTTGCAAAGTATTTCACACAAACAATACATAATCTGCGTATAAATTCCTAAAAGAAATTAACATTGCCCTAAATACAATTGCTTTGGGCTTTTTCGACATATTTAGGTCTAAAATATGCATGCGCAGTTCGTTTAAAACTATATACTTATCACTTTCTGAACACGCATTCAGACGTTTCTGTATATTCAGCTAAGTTTGCCTTCATTACAACTTTACATTTACTTTACTTTGCAATAATTTAGTTTCAGTTCGTTTCATAAACTGCTATAAATATCTTTTAGCTACTATTTTTTTCTTACGGGTTTTATTTTTCGTTTTTATGAGTGTCGTTGTTTCAACTCCTAAAACACTGTCATACACTGAATGCAACACATAATGCCTGCAAGAAAGCGTAATTTAAATGCCTTGCGGAAAAATGAGAGAATAAGTAAAATTCAAGCGAATTGCACGAAAACTACCGCAAATGTTTTGCGGGTAGCGGTTAGTGGTAGTAATAAAATTTGTAGCTTTACGTCCAGTTTATTTCGGCTATCCACGGAAAGCTACGCGAGAGCTATCTGGGATGACACTACCTGATTTTGAACTGATGGGCTAGGAGGAAGGCAATTAGTTAACAGCACCCAACGCTCGGGCTACTATAATCGAATAGTGGGGCTTTGACTGTCACTCTTATAACGCATTAATCGCCCAAAACGCGATTTTCAGTCAACAGGATGCAATCCATGAACCTTCGAACTCACAGTCCGTCATCCTAACCATCAGGCTACGCCTAGTGCCCTTACGGCCATAGACTACAACGCAACTTGTTTTCGTTTACGAAAGTGATGTATGTATTTCATTGCTCTACCTTTGATGCTTACAGTAGTTTATTATTATAATCCAATACTTTATTCGTAGCGAATGTTAAACTAATGTGGTCTAGATTCTGTTATAAAGAAGTATTTTAAAATCCAGGGCTCGATTCTTCTTGGTGCACAGAGTGCAGATAGCCCATTGTGCAACTTTGCGCTGAGAAAGCAACAGTAATAATAAAAAAGTAACACTGTTTTCATCTTGTATAATTCCAGGAAGAAATCTGAAAAGACGTATTTGGAACTTTAAATCCCAAAATTGTCTAGTTTGAGATCATAAAGTCTTCTGCACCTCTGTTTAAAAATTCCAAAAAATAATGATCTAAAAAAGCATCCAACCAACGTTATATGTACATACTGGATTTATGTTAGATTTACCAGTTATACTATGGAATAATGTTAAAAGTAAGTTATGTGTATGAAATTAAAATCCCACAATGTCGTTCAGTCCAAAACGGATTTCTTAGTTATTTGGATGTTTAATTCGTGCTTGCGTTGTTGGTAAGATACACTGTATTGGTTTTATATTATATTTCGTGTAGGTCAGGCTGGGTCCAGTAGTTAAGGTGTCATATTGTAAATTCGTGTGTTAATGGTTATTATCCTGTTGTGAAAACGTGTTCCGCATATTCGGGTCGTGGGTGCAAGTAAGAGTGACGGTAAAATCCCGCTGTTAAGTCAGGCTAGTTGGTGTTATTAACTAGATACCTTCCCTCTATTCTGTCAGCTCAAATTTAGGGATATGGCTATGCGCAGGTAGTTTTTGTGTAACTTTGCGCGAAAATTCTAAAACAAATCAATTTCGTGTAGTAAGTAGACTTGATAATCAATAAAGAATAAGTATTGAACATGTAGTAAAGGTTTCATGGACACTCGTTCGAAGAATACAGCAGTAGCAAAGAGATGGTAGGCTTAACAATATTCACCTTCTAGCATGCAAGCCGTAGCTAAACAGTTTTAAACATTGTTTTAATGCGTACAGGAGGAAGAGCTAACCAGAAATGCAAATTTTCTAAATACGCATGTTTTTATAGTTTCTGTTAAAACTGAAATTTGGATAATGAACATTTTGATAGACAGCCTTTGTAATTTAGATTTGGATTATAGATGTATAACCTTTCGATGGCTCAGACGTTAGTTTGAGGGTTTAAAAGACATCAGTTTAGGGTTCAATCCCTGTGGTGGGCATATCACAGATATCCCTTTGTGCCTAAGAACGAACAGTCTGGGTTCTGGCATGGCTTGGAGGTTCAGGCGCTTGACTAGCAGTCTATAGGTCGCGGGATCGAAACTCAATTCCCGAAAATGCTAGCCTTTTCAGCCGTAGGAGCGTTATGGAGTGACAGTTGTGACACTACTTGTTGGAAAAGAGTAGCTCAAGAGTTGGCAGTGAGTGATCTTGACTAGCTACCTTCTCTCAAGTCTCACTTCAAAATTAGGGACGGCTCGCACAGATAGCTCTTGAGTAACTTTGCGCGAAAATTCAAACAAATGAACAGACAATTTGATAAATAGTTGTTTTATGATCGAAAACGTGTACTATCATACACGTGTTCTATTTCATTTTGTTACTTCTTACTCACATGCCTTTATAATATGGAAATTAGTGACGTATGTGTTTACAGGAATTTTATTTTCCTTTAGAAATACCAAGTTTTTTACAGCCGTTAGTGACTCCTGTATTCTGCTGATTTTGAGCAACTAGTGACATCATTTAAGTGTTCCTCAGCTGATTAATTTTCACCGCTTCTTCGATTTACTGCTAATAGAATATTTTGCTGTTATAAATTTGAAGTTGTTGTGAACTTTGTGCTAAAGAAATCAACGAATAGGCATTTTCATTTGGCACGGGCATTCATTTCAGGGCATTTCTTAAAGAATTTTCACTGTTGGGGCAAACTTTTCAAAAGGGCCTCAAAATGTTTCCAGAATCCATCGTTTATTTCTACCAATCACAATAAGCATCATTTCCAAGCAAAATATCAATATATGAGGAGACACTAGTTATAAGAATGTGTATCTTTCTTACAGCCTGTAATGGAGTTATGGGTAAAAGTTCATTAAATAAAGGTTTTACAAGTTTGTTCTACAAAGCACAGTGTCACCTAGTTTCGGTCTAAACTGTAAATCAGTTGTCTTTTTTATTATTCATAAATATCCATTTTCATCCCTAAAAACTTTCTGATGAACTCCCTCTTGTAAGTTTCGCCATTGGATACTGCATTGCGTCTTTGTTTGAATCCAAGAACTCAAAGACTGCTGGTCTAGGATTAAGCAAATGAAGTACATTTCCCAATCAACGATATGTGCAGTACTGTATTTATTGTCTTTGGTTTCAATGTTGACCATTGAGATCTCTTTGAGAGAACAAGGCTGTTTTGAATTTTGGGCTAAGGGCCTAAAAGTGGCAGATGTTCTTAATTTCAAATATTGAATATAAAGTTTTCTAGTTAGAAATGTGGGAGCAGTAAAGAGAGTTATTCTTTGATATTTATCAGATACGTTTATTAATTCATAAAAATACGTTTTGTGCTACAAAACAGTTTTCAGCTCTTGTAATATAATTTTCCAGAAAGGGGGCCGCGAAGACCACTCGCACAACAATACAACAGTGTGTTGTCAGTCAGTCAGTAGACACTAAAATGACGTCACATAAGGGGCGTTTAACGTTGCAATTTGTACTGTCGTGACGTCAGTAAAATATGCGCATGCCATGAATCACGAGAAGAATTGTGCATTTTGTAGGCTACAATATAACATGACATATGAACTTGAAAAGCAAAAAATAAAAATATTTGTTACTTTTAGTTTTGTTTTTATTTACTCTTGAAACAGAACATTTTCGGGGACCCTGCGGAAGTACATCTAGTCATATTAATATTCATGGCTTTGATAGAGATTACGTTTGTATATAAAACTGTATTGGTTCCTTAAATTGAACATTCCTTAACAGCTAAAAGCATTCAAAATTCAAATGTATAACATCTGTCATCACACAGCTTGAGAAAGAATTACACTTACACAGTATGATGACTTCAAACAGCTGTAAGAAACATTACGTACTACAAACCTCTAAAAACACTATATAATTATTTTATTGACATTAAAACATGCAAAGTAAAGTTAAAATCAAAACTCGAGAGCTCCCGTTGTTGCAATAATACTCGACATATTTCCACGAGATGAATGACGTTTAAAAGTCGTTATAAGTTCAAATAACACACTCTGTGCCACCAGGGGCATTTACACAGTAATTAAATGATTTTTTGCAATAATGTTAAGTTTTTGGTTTTTCTCTGGAAGACTAGAACTTTATATATGTTTAAACAACGGTTTTAATCCTCCTCCATAAAAAGTTTTTAACTGCCAGGGGAAATGTTTATTCGCTAAAACAGGTCTTGGCAGGGTATCTGGCACGATGATTTCTCAGACTTGTAGTATAAAATGAATGTAGAATTACAATCAAAACTATTGTTTATATAGAATAACTGTTTGCAATGAATAATTTTTTGTATCCTGGAAAGTGAGTCCTTGCATTTGAAATATATTATTTGCTGGATAGGTTTAAGAAATATTTGGTCAGCACTTGTAGATAGCACGAAACAATTAAAAGATAATCAGAGTTTTTGATATTATAACAATGAGAAAGCATAAATAACTTGTATAAAATAATGTCAATCACTCTCTTCAGGTCATTGTAGTCACTTGTACCACTCGGCTAAGCCTCAAGGAAAGTATTAGAATATTTCGTTTATTTAGACTCTAGAGAACTATATACATGCTGCCATTACTTCAGGCTACAAGTTTGTTTTTTGCAGAATCTGCACCTGCTTTCAAATCAATAATACAGTTGCTCGGATACCTTGATAAAGCAAACCATCATCCAAAACACAAGCAGACGATTGCTAGCTCTCGCTTCTCGCAATTGTAGGATACAGAATCACATGTTCGCACCCACAAGTAGACATCGTGTCTGTTTGTAGATGATTGAAAATAAACTTCACAAAGCTGATCTTGTCATGTATACCAGATGCCTAATGTATATTACACTCTCAGCAAGGCAGAAAACAATTTGGCAGCAGTGAAATTACATTTAGACCAATATTCTTTTCACAGGTCCGACCTTCAGCCAAATAACTTGCGTTCATTTGTTTAAAAAGAATTTAGAACAAGATTTTTTATTCAGGATAATGACAAACATGGTGACTGTGGTGGAAGTATAGTGTGGAAAGAAATAAGCGTTTGTGGACGTTCCGCCCTGCGGATTGGTACTATTAATGTCACATGCTATGGGGACTAAATCCTTTGTGTTGACATACGGTGGAGTACTGGCTTTAGCTTAATGAATGATAATGTTTGTCCCACAGTAATAGCTAAACTGAGCAGTATAGTTTACTTGAGGAAGGGAGTGACTATCACGCTCATCAACCTTAGGTTCAATAAGAATGTATAGGATACTCTTGGGAGACGTGTTGCATCTAGAGAGTCAAGACCATGTATACCTGAAGATTTCATCAACATGTTTTATAATAATACAACATCGATACCACGCTGTTCGTAGTGGTCATAGTTCATATTGAGGTGAAAATTTATGGAATACATATATATGTAGTCACCTCTAGTAAATTGTATTAAGGAACATAGGCTAAATGGCCAAGCTTCTGTAATTCAGATCACATGGTGGATTCACAGATGTGTGGTTTGTATAAAAATTAACTGAGGAGTGATTGATATTATTCAATTACATTTTTTTTTTTACATGCCATAACATGTAGTGTTTTAAATTCACTATTAGGTCAAGAGTAGCCGCGTAGATGGTAGTTACCGATTACTGCTTACCTTCCCTTTGGTCCTCAGTTCTAAATTAGGGATGACTATACTTAAATCTTGTGTTCTGTGACTTGGCCGTTCGTGTCGTAAATATAAAATAAGTTGTTTGTTTGCTATTCTAAGAAGGAAGAAGTCTTCCTTTAACAATTGATATTAAAATGGTAAAAGTGGAAAAAATCCATTTATGCCTTTTACCTCGTAGAATGTGAGTTAATTTTTATTTATTTACTTAATTTTTTGCCTGCCAATGTTCTGGATGAATAATTCATTTTGAATAGGATCCAAGTAACAGAAGTAAAAATACAACCAAAAGTAAGACTAAGCCACAAAGTACGGGTTGTGGGGTTCGGTACGTATTTTTAGAAAGTATTTAAGGTTAGATTGGTTCTTCATTTACTGCTCTGGGGAGGGAGGGGTCCAAGGTGCCAAGATTCTACGGTAAGAGGCTAATGTACTCGTTGTGTCGATAATAAAACAGAGGGTGAACAACGCGACGGAAAGGAGGGGGGGGGTGCTTTTTGTCACTGCTTAATCTGCAATTATCTTGTATAGGGTTGGGTTACGTGTTCAGGACAAAATAAAAATAGATGATTTAGTGCGCTGGATCACACATGTGAAGATAAAGTTGGAAAGACGTCATGTTGACTGTTGATAAATTGTCAGTCGCCCAGGGAAAGATTAAAGGAACAAGGGCAACAAAAGAATACAGAAAAATGACAGAGTTTAACTTTCCGTATAAACTTCAAACTGGCCTTCTGTGAAGTAATTAGGCTTACTAATGTCGGTAATCATTTTTCACTGACGGGAATCCGAACTGAGCTTAATGACTTCTGACTTTGAATAATCGTTCTTGTAGAATCAACACGGGTTAATTTAATGCAGAAAGAGCTGTCTTCACCTCGAACTTTAACGTTACTTATGTGGAGTATTGCGCATGGACGTTTTTCATAAACTTATGGCACAAAATGTGCTGTTAATCCCATTCAGTTCAACGTGGGTTAATGAATTTCACTCAAATCGAACAGCGTAGTGTTCTCTAAGATGGGGAGGTGTTACAGCAGATCCTTCCTGTTTTCTTTGCTTGGTGCAACATGGATAAAAGTGTTTATTTTAGGAATTAAAACAACAAATCCAAGAGGAGATCGCACGCTTTTTTTCTTCTTGTAAAACTTTAAAAAATACCCAGTCAAAACTTAAATATGCTTATATAAGCATGATGTATGATGCAAGATTTACTAAAGATTAGGCGAAATGAAAAACAACGGAAGGAAAGGGCATTAGAATCAAATGTTAACGTCGTGAATAAAGATAACTGATGGCCAAATGGGACAACTGTATCAACGGTTGTGACCAGTGGCGTATTTATTGTGTTACCTCGTTTACCGACGGTAAACCAGCCTTGAGAGAATTAAAAAAAATAGTGTTTTTAGTCAATATAAAAATATTTGAATCGCATCCATTACAAGCATAAATATATAATTACTACAGTTCTTAAAAAGCAGTGACACAAGATGTTATTTACACGAGATATAGCTATCTTGACTGTGCGATAACTAATTTTATGTGTTGTCTATGGTGATTGGTGCGGCGAAATATATCGCTCATGATTGCGGTGCAAAAAGGGTAGTAAATGCCAGATGGCGCTACTTTAGTATTAGTTATTGTGTTAAATGGAAATTTATTGTTAGTTACGCAATTTCATATTGATTTTGAATATTTTTTATATGTTTTGATTACTGTTATATATATAAATAAGTGCCAAAGCCACCGGCCAGGATACGCCACTGGATGTGACTTATGCTTTTAACAACTTATTCACTGAACTTAAATTTTCTGTAGCTGTGTATTGTCAAAAGAAATAACATCAAATATTAGAAATTTCTTAGAAGAGAAATGAAAATTGTACAAGGTATTATCTGTTTATTTGTACTGCTCCATGGTAAATAATTAATTTCTTTTGAGTATTCATACTGATTTTGTCCTGCCGTAAATGCACACACACACACACGCCACGAATTTCTTTAACATTCCAACTAGGGCATTAAAACATGATTCCAAAGTAGCGATCGACGTGTTCTTACTTGGATTATTGATTTGTCTTATTTGTGTATTCAGAAACGTTTTAATTTCACTGACTGAAAGTTTCATAACCCAGGTGGCGCTAAAATGCCGTACTTCAATGGCTGTCTCGCTTTTCTTCATTCGTTAATCGAAGATTTTTTCAGCAAACGTTTCAACGCTGAAAATGAAGGATATGCAACAAATTTTATTAACATTCCACTAATATACTTCAAAGACAAATTTTGAAATTAGCGCATCGTTATATTCGCCCTTTTTTGTATCGCAAGTCTATTAAAACTTTTCACATTATGGTTAGTTGACAATATATTTAGTCTTTACTTATTTTAGCATTGAATGATGGCACTATAAACAAGGTTTTCTTAAGATCATTTCACTGTCTTATCGGCATGTTTCAGTATGAATTATTTAGTGTGGGCAATAAAGAAAACAAATCAACAACAAGAGAAGAAATTTATTAGTGATTTTATTTTCTGTCATCAGATGCCATCAAAGCAAGGAATTGCTTAAATTAACATAACGTTTTGGAACAACATGGGACTTACTGGTCCATCTCGTCTATTCCATCTTCTAAACTAAAACTATTAATAAATAAAGCAAAAGAAATACTCTTAAAGCCAGCCTTACCATTCATATACTTATCAAGCTTTTTCTTAAACTCACTTAAATTTACTGCTTCCACAGCACCCGAAGGCAACCAATTCCAAAGGCCAACCACCCTGTAAAACTGTCTTAGCTGAAGATGTCTCCTACCCTGCCAAAATTTATAGTTGTGTCCCCTAGTCCTATTTCTAACTGTTAAATATGAAAAAAGATGACGCATCAACGCTATCAATTCCATTTACAATCTTAAACACCTCAATCAGACCCCCCAAATTTTTTTAAAGAGAAAACAACTTCAGAGATTTTAACCTCCTTTTGTATGACAACTCTTCCATTCGAGTAATCCTTCTCTGAAACCATTCCAACAATGCAATGTCTTTCCTAAGATAACTAGCAAAAGACTGAACACAATATTCTAGATATGGCCTAACCAGTGACCTGTACCTGAAACCATTCCAACAATGCAACGTCTTTCCTAAGATAACTAGCAAAAGACTGAACACAATATTCTAGATATGGCCTAACCAGTGACCTGTACAATGAAATTATAACCTCTTTAGAATCGTATTCAATATTTCTGTATATATAACCTAAAACCCTATTTGCTGTAGCACTAGCAACAGCACATCGTTTGGATGGCTTTAGAGACCGATCAACCATTACACCAAGATCCCTTTCTTTTATGACATTGTTAAGGTTATTCCCATCCAAATTATAATTCGCATTATAACCCACGTGCATTATGTTACATTTATTATAATTAAAACCCATTTACCAAACTCTCTAAATGATCTATATCCTTTTGTAAATCAGCAACATCCTCTTTATAGCTAGCAACACCCAAGACTTGGGTCCTTCATCTATGTCATTGATGTAAATCAAAAAGAGCAAAGATCCTAAGAGTGAGCTCTGAGGTACCCCACTTGTGACATTAATCCAGTTTCACTGAACTTCATTTGTAACAACCCTTTGCTTTCTTCCATCCAACCATTCTTTTATCCAGTTTGCTAACTTATCCCCCACATCCACATAGATAACTTTTTTACAAGCCTTTTATGTGGCACCTTCTCAAAGGCTTTCTGAAAATCCAAATACACCAAATCTACACTCTTACTCTCGTCCACATAAGCAGTAATTTTTCAAAGAATGTCAAAAGATTTGTAGGGCAAGATTTTCCCTTAGCGAAACCATGTTGTTTGTCCAATAAGATTATAAACCAAGTGAATCTGATTGGTAAAAGTATTTATAAATTCAACACAAGGGGAGGTATACGGGAGGTTGTGTTTATGAAACGAACTGTTATAAAAAAATTATCTGATCTTAATAAGTTTCATGTAGTTTATGGCGACAAGTTACACATTAAAAAGTTACAGAAAGCTTTTAAATGTTTGTGTTTTTCTATAAGCTGGGAACATTATCATATTGTTGATTAGCGTGTTCTGTATTATTCCGTAATTTAAGAAGGTTTTTTTTTTCATTACCTCTGTCTAGCATGCTCTGTATTATTCCATAATTTAGGAACTTTTTTTCATTACCTCTGACTAGCATGCTCTGTATTCTAGGAATGTTTTTAATTATGTCTGGTAAACGTGTTCTGTACCGGAATTATAAAGCTGTTAGATAATAAAAAAATATGTATTTATATAGATAAATATCTTCAGACTGTCGATCGGTGTTTGTTTGGACTGTCAGTTGTTTGTTGTTTAAAGCAATTTTTTTAAATGTTTTTTACACCGTGCCAGTCTGACGACTGCTTTTATGGTGCAACCTGGGAGATGCTGTTTGGTTCACGCAAAAATCTGGGGTTTGATTCCCCGCGGTGAACACAGACGATAGTCCGATTTGAATTTGCTCTAAAAACAAACGAACAAAACTCGCCATCGTTCGCTAACCAGTGAGTGTCATTTGAGGTCAACTCACGCGACTTAACGTTAGTGAACGTGATTGGATGTACGTGTAGTTTTAAGATGGGGTAGCGATTTTCGTCATCTGGAAAATATAGCACTGTTTCAGTTGAAATATCGTCTTCCGGTGAACAAGTAAAACTTTGTTTTTCTAATAATATCGTCAGTTTATATTCTTTAATTATCTGTTATTTATCAAAATAATTACAATAAAATCACTTAATCCAGAGTTTAATTTTTAGATTGCACAAAATCATCCTTAATACGTACAACTACAACGTCCGTACGACTTCACAGACTATAGAATTGGTAAATGTTGTTCATGACATCTAACGCAAATAACGCATTTTAGGAAATGTTAAGTAAAAGAATTGCTTCTCAAAAACTCAAAAATAGCGTGCTTTGCTCTTCAAATGGTAAAAGATGAATATTTATTATTTTTTGGACTATGCTAACTGATAAATCTCGATAACCTAGTAGCAGAAGTCCACACCTTTAATCAGTTACACGGATTTTAATAAACAAAAGATCTCGGTGCTAAATCCCTAGCTAGGAAGTGTTTGTGAAAGTGCAATAAAAGTTCTTTTCTGGAGGACTTGGTTCCAGCAAGCAAGCGGAGGACTTGGTTCCATCTATGATGATACACTGAGTTTGGTTTTATTTCACTCAAAAAAAAAAAAATGATAATAAATGACACGCTTTGATTTCTAGTATTTACTCTGGTTGTTTTACTTCAGAGGCAACTATGTCATCATTACTGAGCTTTGATACTACTGATTTGTTATTGAGAGCTGCAGCACACTTCCAGCATTCTGTATCCAGTAAAGTTGTTTATGTTTCAAGTAAACTCTGCCCAATGGTTGATCACTCCCTAATGGCACAACGGTATGTCTGCGGACTTATACTGCTAGAAACCGGGTTTCGATACCCGTGATGTGTAGAGCACAAATAGTCCTTTGTACAGCTTTGTGATTGATAACAAACAACAACTGATGGTTGTTCACGAGAATAATAGGTACAATGATTAATCGTATCTGGAGGCGGCGTATGGCTTGATGTATTTGAACTGTTTTTGAGGTTTCGCGCTTTATATATAGATTCAGTTTTTCTATGATGCCACATGACATGACCTATATAACTTTTTAAAGAAATCCCATACTTGTATTTGTTATTGGACACTCTAATGTTTAAAGCCTGTTGATCCAATTCACTGAATTGGTTTAAACCCAGCTTATACTGTGTACGTTACCGAAACTGTTTCGATAGTAAAGTTACCTAATATGTTTGAAAAGTTTCTAGTTTATGGTAATTGGTGACATGGTTCAAGAATGTTTTATTTCCAGCCAATCATGGAAGAATGTTAGACCCTCCTTGTCACAAAATGGCTCTCACTAGTAGGAATAATTTTTCTGAAACTTTGTTTCTGAAATATGTATAGTGTATATTGAGCTTTACGTTGTAAATGACCTTAGATACAATTTGATTGATAAATTATTCGCAAAGCTACACTAAGTCTATCTACGCTTGCCGTCCCTAATTTTTAAACGATAGACGAAACAGAAGAAAGCTGGTCAAAATTACCCACCACCAACACTTTGGTCGTCACTGTTATAATGTGCACACGGTCCCAAAGGGGGACGCGATCCAAGCAACCTGAGATCCAAAGGCAAATCCAAGCAACCTGAGATCCGCAGTGCGACACGCTAACCTTTTATCCATTGGGTTGCAGTCGACCACCTCCTTTCAACATTATAACTGTTTGTTTGCCTTGGAGTTAAGAGTTTCTCTTTACTCGTGTGTTAACATAAAATACTCTGGTCCAGTCAATTTCACCAATTCGCTTTTAATAATCAAGTTGAAGGGCTTTTCACGCGGTTCGTCAGTCGTGTAGAATAATTTCATTTTCAATTCTGTCTGTTTCTTAAATGTTGTTTGCAAAGCTTTTAAGTCGCAAGTTAATTACACAAATATGACTGTTGCTGCTTTAGACTGTATACTATTCAGGCCCAGTGGTGTCTTGCAGAAAGTTACAAGTATCCATAACACGGGAAGTATTCCGAAAATACCTTGTAAAGAATAAAACAAATAGAGTAGGAAAACAAGTAAACGTAAGTAAACAAATAAACAGAATTTTTGTTCACAAATCAATAAATGCTTGGATCATTACCAGTACTAGCTGGCTTCAATGTTTATTACATAGGCCTTTCTAGCTGGTGAAGTAGCAGGTCAGATCATATTCCCCAGAATAAAAGAATCCCAAATAGAAAAGTCAGATAAAGCTTTAATGCAATATTACACAATTCCTGGACTACGTATTCGAGTGAGGTAAACCCTCAAATCATACGAACTTGTGCAAGTCTATGCACCAAATCTTGAAATAAGTATGATCACATTCCAGGAGGGTATGACACACATACAGTATTAAGATAGTATATACCCTTTACATAGTGTTATCTAGGCATTGGACGTTTTATCAGAGAAAAACATTTTCATACTACGATTTTTGTATGAAAATATATTGAAATAGGTACAAAGACGTATTTTGCTATATGTTGTGTAACATTACCACCGTGGCTAATTTGCATATTATAAAAATAAAGAAATACAAAAGAGATGTCTTATGTTCCTGATAACTTCTACAAACATGACTGACTCCTCCTGAAAATGGGTCCAGATTTTGATGGGATGTGAAGAATTAGTCTGAACTAAGGAGAACTCAAGGTCTAATTATGGCATTAAGGAGACATATGCTACAGTGACTCGTTAATGGGCATTTAATAAAAACCATACCTCTTATCAACTTTACCTAAGTACAAACTATAGATAAACTAATAATGCATAGCTATACCAATTGTGAAGTCTATAGCATCAACAGATCTGAGATTATTGATTTATTAGTTGGCTAAAACATGTACAAGATTGACTTACTGAAGCTCAAATGGTCAGAACCAGATGTCCTGGTTGTATCTCTGTTGAAATCTTATGCACCAGTTGTACAAACAGAAATCCGGACCTCATAAAAAATACTGAAAACGTGCTCTTAAGCTCGCTTGAGGAGTCTTATATTTGAAAATAGAGGGTCACTGAGAATTTCCTGGGTCATCATGACTGTTACGACTTCTTTCAATTGCCTGTCTGCTATTCACATTTATTGTTAGCATCTAGAATAGATGTATTGCTTTGCTCCTTGTATGTTTATAATGATATTACAATGCATAATGTTAAATGCTATATAAATCAAACTTTGTCCGGAAAAAATACATGGTCGTATATCTATAATTTCATATCTGTTCCTTATACGTTTCCACATTTCTTGATCAATCAGCAC
>NW_013665930.1:420360-462028 GCF_000517525.1 Limulus polyphemus
AGCACCAAACTTGACACAGTGATACAGGATGACATGAGGAAGGTCATGATATAATTCTTGTACACAGTATGTCTTTATTTTCAGTATTGGTACCTTTATGTATTTTTAATGTTTATTATGTTAAGAAAGAAAAAAAAGAAACAATTTCCTATCTTTTGTTACAAACGAGTTTTTATTTCCAACGACGGATACTCCAGCTAATTGTGTGTGTGTGTGTACACACGACTTGCTGCTAAGTTTAGACAATTTCCTTGATTGTGCTTCGCTACAGTACAGATTATAAGTATTAGAAATATAAAATTTCCTGTAGTGAGTATTGCATAGTTGATGATATACAAATTTTTATAGCAGTTGATAAGGAAAATATCAAGGATCGCCACGAAGCAGTTGTAACGGATAATCCAAGAATCCTATCATTCCGTGGAGCTAGTAGTGAAAAGAACAAATACTTTCATACAGGGTACGGTATGTTGGAAAGGACAAAATCTTCGAATCCTCCTCAGTTGGTAGTGGAAAGGGGGCAAATATATTCATATAGGATGGAGGGAAGAAAACACGAATCCTATCACTATTTAGTTAATAACAGAAAGGGCAAGGAGGTTCCCAAACCCCACCGTGAGTGGGAATGATTACTCTGGTTTCCATAGTGCTTTACGCATTCCTACGTATATTCCCCGCAAAGTGTAAATTTAGCTGTTTTGTTGGCGTCTTATTATCGCCAAAGAAATTGCCCTCTACTCTTTGGGGTCGTAGGTGCATTGCAAGGATGACTGCCAAATCCTTTATTTATCGAGAATTGGTGGTGGGTGCTGTTGACTAGCAGTCTTCCCTCCAGGTTACAAGTTCAAAATTTATTTTACATAAAATACACTAAAACCCAACGAGAGAAAACAAAAACTTTAAAATGCGTTTCTACTAAGCAGTGTTATTTCTGCCCTGACAAACCCGGTATAAAAGGTAGAAATAACATAAATTAAGTTGTCCTTCAATGGCCCAGCAATAAGTCTGGGGGCTTGTAATGCTAAAAATCGGGTTTTGATACATGCGATAGACAGATCGCAGATAGCTCGTTGTGTATATTTGTATATTTTGCTGACAAACAAGGTAAGTTTAAACCAACTAGTGGCCGAAAATGAAAACTATGACGGATTGCGACAAGGGTTTCATTTAAAATATAATTAATTAACCTTAGTTACGATAAATACTGATGTGGTAACTTAAATGTTTATTAGGTAGATTTTAACCACGTTCTTGGGGAAAAAAACAACAACAAAACACACACACACACACACACACACAACAAAAAAAAAAAACATCAGTATAACTTTATGTAAATAGAAGCTTCCAGAACTGAACTATTTACGCTTAGGTTCATGTAGAGAAACAATTTGTAGGGACTCCAACGTTGAAGTAAGCAATAAGATTTGTAGAACTTGAATGAAAAACTGATCTAGTCGTTAGCATACCTGGATTGTTAATCTGAGGATTCACTACCTTTATAATTTACATTATTGCTATAATTCAACATCACAAATTCTAAGGTTTTTGAGACACATATTTTTTATGTAAATTTTTATGATGTCATTGGTAATTTTGTTTTATTTTGACGTTGGGAGTCGAATTGTTTTAAATTAAAGAACTGTACCTCGGCAACCATTTCCTTCTTTGCTTAAGCAGAATATTGGATTATATATAATCTAATTATTATGAATGATTTTTACTATAGGATGTAATAACCCATCCGTCCCTTCCTGTCTCATCTCTTAAAAGGCCTATTCTCATGCTAACATCTTTAATGTATTTAAACTAATCCTTACTATTAATCTTTACATTTTCAGCCAACTTTTTTTGTATACCGTTTTCGATTTCATAAATTCCCGTTTGACCAACCCTCTTGAGCTTCTGTAATCCTCCAAGTCTCCTGTCCTTTACTTTAATTTTATCCTTTATACTTTGTGAGCTAATCAATTTGTTCCTTCCAAGCCACCTTTTTTTTTTCTGTAAGGAACATGCATATCCTGATCATATCTTTAAAATTTTTCCACATTTCATCGGTATCTCTAACTAATTCAATTACCCAATTCAAAGCAGATAGTTTCTTGTCTTATCTCTTAAATTAGGTTTTTTGAAACCAAAATCTCGTTATTCCTTATCTTTCTATGCAGCAAAACATCAAATATAATTGAGAAATGATCATTTGCAACCATATCTTTCCTAATATATATACCCTACCAACCATTTCCTTATTAGAAGTTAGCAATAAATCTAAAATAAAACTGTTCCTATAGGGCTCCCTAACCAAATGTTGAAGAAATCTATTGTGAACAGTTTCTGTAAACCTGCCTCTCTCATGATTTGAGTTTAACATTTCCCAATCTATATGCCTGAAATTAAAATTCCCATAATTACAACCTCATCAACAGCCGAATTCTTTATTACACTGTAGAGTTTCTCGTTCATGTTAACAGTTTCATCTGGTGGTGGGAAACAGATTTCAACTGCAAGCCTTCTCCCATTATAATCACTAACATAAACCCAAACAGATTGAACTATATTGCTGTTAGGTTTGATATCCTCAACCTGAACAGGCTTTAACTAGTATTTTACATATAAAGTTACTCCTCCCATTTACATTTAGCTAAGTTTCTGTTATTCCCATTAAATCAAAATCGTGTATTCCAATCAGTGGTATTTTTGGTTAATGGTTTGTTCCTGACTTGTTGTACTGTCCTTAATCTTTAAATACCTTCTCATAACAATTCAGCCTTCAAGTTTAAAACACTGTTTTCACCTTTAGTTTGTCATTAAAATTTATAATAAAAACAGTTCCTTTGCATTGTAAGAAACATTTTGGACAACTTTGTCATCCCCAACAGGGTATACATTTTTTAGAACTGAATAACAATTTTAGAAGCTCGAGTTTCATCAAGGTAAATATTTCTTGTTTTTTAAATTATTTTCTATTTAGAGATGAGAAATAGATAAATTTTCTAAATTTATTTTTATTTTTACTTTTCTAATTTTTTTGTAGTTGCAAATCCTTGCACTGTTTTTACTTAACATTTGCAGAAAACCACATTCCATCTAAGATAAACATACTACTATATTTTCTTCAGCAACATGATACAGATAAAGTACAATCCTTTTTTTCTGTACTATTAAGAAAATCCTTTGATGGAAAAATTGGAATAGTATATACTTTTTCCACTAGAAATTGAATTTCTTACTCAACAGCAACTGTCTTTCTGATTCACAGAGTTTTGATCAAAGCAAGTAACTACATATATCAGAACTAAAAATTGACCCAATATTTAATATACCTAATATAATGTATCGACTTAACTAGTCATAAAATAAAACCTACTTAAAATGATTACTGTCGCAGTTATTGTCGACATGATCCAAGAAAATAATCGACCACGTGCAGTCACCCTGTCTGTTAGCTCTCGAAAACTAAACAAAATCATTCCAATATAAAAAACGTAAACAAAACAGTATTTCGTACTAGTATAAGTTATTTTTGAATTTTTTTTGTTCAGTTTGAAACATTGTTTTTTGCATTTTTTGAGTTATCTGGTAGGATTGTGTTTGTTTGTCTTTCTCGCAAAACTACACGAGGGCTATGAACGCTACCCGTCCCTCGTTTTGAAGTAATAGACTAATTAAGTAACACCCTCTACTTTCAGCTCTTGTGAGAAAAAAAAAATTGAGATTTGCCTGTTACCCTTATAACGCACCCATGGCCCCAAAGTGCTGAGCGAGAATTTTTGTTAATATTATGCGATTATTAGGCGCGAACTACGGTTCTTGAGCTTCACAGTTGGCACGCTCGGTTTTATATTGTTGGCAAGTTGATTTATGTTCAAATTACATGTTGATTAGAACCGTGATGACAGGATAAGTGAGGTCAAACATGTGCTAAAGATGTCAGTGAAATATTTAAAGAAGTCGAGCAGTGTGCTGTCTCACTATTGTAACTGTTTATCATTGATATTGTTTAAGGGCTTTTAGTGTTAATGAAGATCATTCGTGGAACAGTCCGTCATTTAATGTCTTTGTCTCGTTGACGACATATTTGAGTTATACTCAAAAAAGTATGTCACTTTTGTAATACAAGGTATTATTTGTGGAAGTTGACATGTTTAAAAATTAATGTGGTGGGCAGAGCATAGATAGCCCATTATGGTGTTTGTGTTTAAAATTTCCAGACAGAAAGATTACTGGCAGATGGCAAACCATTTGACTTATTTCATTTTTTTAAGTCATTTACCTCGGCTTTTAATCATTTAGTTCGCTGTGGTAGTAAAATTCGCAGATTTGGCTCTCTTAAGCATATGGGTTGTGTAGAGAAGATAGCCTTGCAATGCAATGTAGTTGACTTCCTGGTTTTCATAACTGACGGACGTCAACCTGACGAAACACTTCTTAATTTGTGTCACGTGACACATCTCCGTAATGTACTGCCTGAGAGTTGTCAAACCAACGTGAATTATTACAGCTGTTAGCGTCAGCTTCCTCTAATCAGAAGTTAATCCACCCACTGCATGTTGGTGAGGGCCACCTTGTCGAAACACACATGAATCTTTGTCGGGACTGAACATCTCATTAAGATGCTTCCAAGCTGGAGTCTGTAAGATGGTCTTGGGGGGCGTGGGGTCTCAGGTCATGTATAAATAGCCTTCTTAAAACTTTCCTGACAGCGGACAAAATGTTTTTTTTTAGAAATATTTTTATTAGTCGTAGTAAATATGACTGTAAAACACTATTTGTACTTGTGATTAGTTAATTTATTAAACATTTGCAAAGAAAATTATGTACCACGCAGTGGCTGTTATTTAAATTCTCTATCATATCATTAGGTGGGAGGATACTCAAGTTGAACAATGATGTGTTGATTTATTTTTTTATTTTTTAGTTTAGCGTAAATCTATTCGAGAGCTGTCTGCGTTAGCAATCACTCATTTTGAAGTGATAGATTAACGAGAAGGCAGTTAGTCGAATCGCCAACTCTTGGGCTGCTCTTCTTAGAAGGAATAGAGGGATTTTACCGCCACTCTTTTAACGCATCCCAAAGTGCAGAGCGCGATTTCGTTTCTGGCGGTAAAACCTCATATCCACATTCCATGTGGTGTAAAGCTGTTTCCCGATACTAATGTATCATTTATCTACGTGTTGCGCTTTGTTTCTCATCTATTTGTGTTATATTAACTTCTTGTTTAAAATTTATTATGTATATTTGCATGAGATTATTGAATCACAGGACTTGATATTTCTCTTCTGAGCGTGTGTTTGTACGGATATGAAAATGTGATTATTGTTTGTTTTTTTTAAATTTGCGTTTTCTCACATGGTTTAAGCCATCTGGTAGTAAATATATCCAGTAGTACTAGCGTTATTTTCTCTGTGCAAAGCTACACAAGGCTATCTGCACAGTGCAGTACTCTGTTCACTGCGCGGAATTGAACCCCGGATTTTAGCTTGGTAAGTCTGTAAACTTACCGCTGACCCACCAGTTTTTTTATGTAAATATCGATACTTGTGGTGATCTTGAATCAATATTTTTTACTATCTTTCTTAGCTAGATAAAACTGGGTAAGTTGAAATATAAACCAGCAAGTGTACTCTTATGATAAACTGCACATTCATAATTGCCTTCAAGATTATGGCACTAAACCATCCAGGAAAGTAAGTTGATGACGTTTTCGATGTTCTGTAATAAACTTTATATTATCATGTCGACTACTGAAACACACACACACAAAACTTATTTATATATTCAAAATAATGAGAAATGACAAAAGTATCGTAAACTTGCGATGGTTTAAAACTTGAAGGACGGTCCATCAGCCATTATTTGTAATGGTAACAAGGAAGAAAGTTGACAAATGACGGTTCTAATCTCGAACCCCTCGAGACATTATCAATTTGGTCATAATTGGGACCGTCAAAAAGAAAATTTGTTTTTTAAATATTACAACTGTTTTATTGAACTACTACTGAGGGCATCTTTTCGTAACAACTTCGTGTTTGTGTTTTAGCGTAAAGCTGAGTGGCCTTTCTGCTGCTTACTCGCTTCTGGAAACTAACGTTATAAACCCATAAGAAACTGATTGTCGTTTATTATCAGGAATGTTTCGAGACAGTTGGTGAGTTATTCTAGCCAAAACAGCTTCGTTTCTTAATCTTCGTCACCTAAGCTTTGAACTTTACCTCTCACTCAAGCATATCTTGTTAGGCTTTGGGAAGGAATGCTTAGTTATTTTAATATTTCAACGCTATATGCCCACTCGGTATTTTTTGTGAGTATTATTATTATTTTTTTTTGATGAAAGCAAGCTATCCACAGAGAGCAGGAATAAAATGAACTTAATATAGCTGATTTGATAAGCCGTTATAATTAGAAGTATCTAACTTGATCAAAACAAACTTGTAATGATTGAAATACATCGGTATTTTAAGTTGGGTACCCTATCTGTTAGCATTATTTTCCGGCCATAATCCCAATAATATCTCATAGGATTTCATCAGCTTAGGATATTTAGATCAGTTTTAATTTCTAATTCTATATACTGAGCTTGCAATGTAAGATAATCCTCATAATAAAATAATAATACATATCAAACATTTCAACCAATACTGGTAATGAAACTAACGTTATATTGTTTCTGTAAACGTAAATATAATCATGACCTATATATATCTTCAGAATGTAACTTTATAGCGAAATATTGAACTAATAAAGTTTCATTTTGGAGATATAGGTCGTGATTTTATTTACGCGTTTATAGAAATGTCTCATAATAAACTCCGGTTTTTGTTAAACAAAGTTAAGAATAATAACATTATGTTGTACTGTTCGTTATGTTAGCAAATCTGTGTGGTTCTTGATACAGTTGCTAATGGATATTACGCGTATATCTAGCAAGTCGAAAACTCGGTTATCAAAATTTTTTCTTGTGATTTCCTTTCAATTCGTGGATCACAAAAAATTGTTGTCCTGTAGAAATAAACGTCTTTAAATTGTGGTCCTGTAGAAACAAACGTCTTTAAATTGTGGTCCTGTAGAAACAAACGTCTTTAAATTGTGGTCCTGTAGAAACAAACGTCTTTAAATTGTGGTCCTGTAGAAACAAACGAACAAACGTCTTTAACGTCTCAGTTTGCTGAACGTGGCTTTGAAGATATACAAATTTTCTTCAACTAATGATTATAGATGTGTGTGTTTCGGCACTGAATTCAATTGGTTGTAAGGTGTTTATTCGATGGGTTTTCTGGTCCGTTAAAAAAGTTTTATTTTACACTTTTCTGATGCATTAGGCTTGATTTCCCCAGATGTTATCTATTTAACTACTGTTTTTGTATGAACGCCAAGCTTTTGAAGCAAACAGTGTGAAACATCACAAGTTGAGTCAACACCTCAAGGGATTTTGGTGGATTTATAGATAAAATATTTTTTACCTTTAGTTTCAGATGTGTGGAAATTGTTCTTCCAGGTCGACTATGGAAGTGTTAACGACAAAAGACTAACGCTTCTACAGAAACAAAGACTATGATCATGCAGTCTTGAATAATTGCTAGCAATGGATTAGTCCTGAAGGTATTTGTAGCATTTCACACTTGTGTGCAAAATATATATAAAATCAATCGGCCATTAGCTTCTGCTGTGTGAACCTTCCTTATTTACTTTGCCCATTTATCCAGTTTTCCAACTATAGGTATAAAATGTTGAACTGGATAAAGTTCTTTTCCAGAAGATGTTTACAATATTTAAGTTTACAGCCCTCTCCCCCTCCCAGTGGCTCAGCGGTAAGTCCAAAGGCTTATAATGCTAAAAACCGGGTTTCGATCCCCGTGATGGGCACAGCACAGGTATACCATTGTGTAGCTTTGCGCTTAACACCAAACATACGTTTCCAACGTGATACGAGTTCCGCAAGATCTGTTAGTGTTTTGTTTTTTCAGTTTGTTATTCTTTTATTAACAAACAAAATTCGATACTACAAGGTAATGGTTGATATCGCTGTAAATATTATTGTTTGGTTTAAACGTTAACCACACTTTTTTTCTTTTCTTAATAGTGAATCTAACCATTGCTACGTATTTCTTTACCGTTTAAGGTTCTCCCTAAACTAACCTTCTAATTCTTGGAGTTTGAGTATTATACTAAACTTGTTCGTTCTTTAGGAGCAGAAGATGACATAGGATTACATTGCATAAACATAAGATTTTGATCTGGAAATTTTATTTGTCAACAAGATTACAATTCCGATACAGTGACGTAAATAGTCCTACCTTCCGTTACATATTTAAACTACTTCTTTTTGCTGTTTTGTCAGTAACAGATTTTTCTGCTAATACTAAGCATGTATATGTGACGATCAGAGAGGAAAGGATTTTTATATGAGAGCTATTTATGTCCTGAATTGCTTTATTTTTAAACGTTTATGAATGGCATACGATAATACAGTAGTTCTGTAGACACAGAGTCTCACGATTAGTCTCATATGAATGGTATACGATAATACAGTAGTTCTATAGATATAGAATCTCACGTTTATGAATGGTATACGATAATACAGTAGTTCTATAGATACAGAGTCTCACGTTTATGAATAGTATACAATAATACAGTAGTTCTATAGATACAGAGTCTCACATTTATGAATGGTATACGATAATACAGTAGTTCTATAGATCAGAATCTCACGTTTATGAATGGTATACGATAATACAGTAGTTCTATAGATCAGAGTCTCACGTTTATGAATGGTATACGATAATACAGTAGTTCAATAGATACAGAGTCTCACGTTTATGAATGGTATACGATAATACAGTGGTTCTATAGATACAGAGTCACGATTAGTCTCATTTAAGATTTGTTATTACAAGATTTTCAAGAACTCAACTGGAAGAAGAAGAAGAAAAATGGAAAACCAAATGAAAAATACAAAGATTTTGCAGGTTTAAAACCTTAACGGACTGCAATTACACAGGAGAAGGCCTCAGTATAGAAGCCGAAATGTTGTCTCCCTTTTTCTTCTGTTAATAGGCAACAACAGTTCTTTAAAGCTCTTATACTTATTATGTGTGTGCCTAAAATTCCAGTGAAACAACATGCCTATATGTTATTAGTAACATCTAACAATTTAAAAGTACAGTGGAGTATCCTTATGAATTTCAACGTTTGCAGTTGGTACGAGCTGTATTGTAATATTTAGTTTGAATGGAATTTAATGCATAAAACGTCACTCACACTGTCACATTAAGTTATTTTATTTGGTTGCCAATTGCAAAATATCAGAAGATAGAAGAGTTTTGTACGAGTATAATTTTATTTATTTATAATTATCGTTATTTTGCATTATTGAGCAACAACTTCCATACTGAGGATTGTAATTAATTTATGTGATGATTAAACTATTTAATTCATCGATGACAACAGTGCATTCGTGTAATGTTAGACTGTTAGTAAGTTAGAATAGCCTGACAAAGTTCCTTATAGATTGGAACCATCAACCACATTGGGCTTTTTCGGGATTGAGGAAAATATTTTGTCTTGAACTGGCATCGTCGCGTATCATTGGAAGATATCTGAAAACAATGTGGAATTATTTAGCTATGTTTACATACTCAAGAGTTTTAGTATATCGTCGCGTATCATTGGAAGATATCTGAAAACAATGTGGAATTATTTAGCTATGTTTACATACACAAGAGTTTTAGTATATCGAGTATAAGACTTAGCTATACTCCTTGGGTCGTGGGATGGAGACATAGATAAATTATTGAGAGCAGTTTCAGGATAACTACTCGGCGATGGGGACATGGGTAAAGTAACTAGGGGAGTTTCAAGATAATATCTACTTATTAGACGTATGCAGGTTATTTACGTAGAGTGTTATATATGATTTGTTTTAAATATAATAATTTCGTTAAGTACACAAAGACGGGTATGGAACTGACGGAGAACAGTATTGTCAGAACTTGTAATACTAAACAGTAATTATCAATATAGTCATTTAAGGGTAATCGCTGTGGTATTGAGATCTCATTAAGTAAAAAAGGTAATAGATAAGAAAACCTTAAGTATCGAGTGATTATTTTTTAGTTCATTTGATAACCTATTGAGGTCGCAGAAGGAAGTATATATAGATTAACAGACAGAGGTTGAGTCTGTGGTTAAAAAACACTACACGAAACATGCATTGTACAATATGTTGGTTTTGTGATGATTTTAACTTAAGGTCCATTTGTACAACTAATAATAGTGTATGTTATCTTTGAATACACAGAGGTGCATACTTAGAGTTTCTACTATCCTTCCGTAGATTTCAATACGTGATAAGTACTAAAGGCGGATTTTCTTCACCTCCTTATTTTACTTTTTTATATGTGACTCGTTAAGCCACTCGAGCTTGTCTGTCGTCTCGTGAGTGTTCAACCTGCTCCACGCTAGACACAAAAAGAACGCCATCAGAAACAGCTGTCAAACAACGACCACTTAACCCTCCTACTGCTGTCAAGGCACCCAATTTGTGTGTCCCGTTTTTCTCTTAGTTGTGGCGATACTCGTGTTAGCCGAACAGCTGGTCCGCTTGTGTGGATGTTCTATCGTTATTATAAAACCGGTATATTTATATATACACGGAGATTTGCACGTAAACATTTGTGTTGTATATAAATATACTGCCCTAGATAGAACTTTATTTAACATGATTGTGTGTACGCAGAGTTAAGTAAAACCACGCAGTCGTAAATGGTTTGTGATGTTAGTTGGAATCATGGCCAAGTAACTGGCCTGCCCGTCTCTGATCTGTGGGTTTCATGTTCGTGTCTCCTTATCTCAAAAATGTGCTCTCCACACCCTGGGGCCGTGGGTGCGTAATAAGCGTGATGGTCAAATCTTACTTTTCGGTCAGACAAGAGTAGCCAGGGTTGGTGGTGGGTGCTGTTGACTAGGTGTCTTTACTCTGTTCTATCAGTTCAATATTATAACTTTTGTGTCATAATTTTCAGACCTGCTTCTAATTAAGCATTTGTGATCGTATGTGTCTAAGATAAATTTCGAACTCAAAATGCGGAACGAGCTATGTATATTGTTTGCAGCATTTCATTATCTGACATATTCGATGTTGTACATCCTCAAGATGACCGAAAAATTCGAAACCTGTCATAAAATAAACGGGTTTTAAACTTTCATCTAAGCCGTGCTTACTGGCCTTTTTCTTAGTCACCACTTCATCGCATCACTGGATGAAATTTAATGAGTTGTATCCAAAGTAATTTTAACGTGAAATTTTCATTATTTTTTTGTGGTATTTTGATGATTAACTAAGAAGTTTATTGTATTATAATAGTGTCTTCCAGTCACGAACGTTACGTTTCGAAAAAAAAAAAAAGTATTTCCAGAATATTCTTCAGACACCCATACTCAGTGCATGTCGGAGTAAATAAAAGTATTCAAAACAAAGGATGTGTTCTCTGATCCTCACAAAAATTTTTCGCTCGCATCCTTTATCATCTGTTTGAAATCTCGGTCTATAAACTTCAAACGAATGCCATTCCTCTTCTATTAGTCTCACTGTTACTATGGCAACAAGAACACGCGAATGAGAGCTACAAGCATCCTTTTATGCTGCTATACAATTAGTGATATTTTGACAAGGCTCGTCTGCTTTCGGACCATGCTGTCACCTAGCAACGAGAACAGAAATAGAGCTCATTTCTAATTTTCTTTTTCTTTTTTCTCCTCTTCAGCTTTTCAAGTTGTGGACTACAACGTTCGTATTCTACAGACAACAGCAGTTCACCGTGCAGCCTGTTCCCCTGATCCTTGTGAAGGTAAGGACTTCTAGCTTTTATCTTGCAACCTTTCAAAAGGACTCTTTTGTTGCAATTCTTTACTCATCTCCCAGACTAAAGGCAATGTTGTTTACCTACTAGGCTCTAAATTATACTTTGTGCGCGAAAGCTCTCAAGTTCACCAATTTCACGACGTGTTTCGAAATGCTGCATTGACTTGTTTCTCTGAGCATTTTGAAGTGGAATTTGCATAAGCGACATATTTGTTGTTAAACAAGTACATGTTGTTGTACATGGGTGTTGTATAGCGTTTGAAATTTTTTTATTATATTCTTGTTACTTTTGTCATGTTGTTGTATATGGGTATTGTATAACGTTTGAATTTTTTTTATTACATTCTTGTTATTTTTGTCATTTTGTTGTACATGAGTGTTGTATAACGTTTGACATTTTTTTTATTACATTCTTGTTATTTTTGTCATTTTGTTGTACATGAGTGTTGTATAACGTTTGAAATTTTTTTAAATACAAACTTGTTACTTTTGTCAAGACACGCATCAACCTGCGTTAATAAAAGATAACACATGAAAACAGAAAAAACGAGTAGGATCAAGAAAAACATCCTACTTAATGTTGTTTATAATCATCGCACGTTTATGTACAGTGTTCAATAAATGTTGATATGTAGCTTTTAAAACGGTCACTGTTTAGCATGTAAAACAAAAAATAAAATGAAATAGTATTTTTCTTACAACCATTACAATATCATGAATCGGACAAGTTTTTACATGTGTAACGTGCTTGTTTTTAGCCGCGGCATAGCGGCTCGTAGAATGCTTCGAGTTTTTTTGTTTTTTTTCAAGTACAAATTCTGTCATCTCTTGACCGATGTGAGATCTAATTACAGTTTTGGACTCGGGTGGTCAAACCCTTTAGATTGATGTAATCATAGATTAATTTACTCTAATCCTGCTTTAAAAAATTTCAAGTGCCATGGCTATTGAGGATTCCATTTTGTTTACATTTTTGTGCTTCTGTTTGTTTGAATGATACACATTTAATACAACTTGTTTTCGAAGAGCAGGATTATTTAAGATTTTGTTATACAGTCAGTGACACTGTACATCCAGAAAATTACCTTTTTACCCTTTGTTTGTGCAAGCGCAAGCACAGATGTGCGTGCGCGTTGCCTTCTATTTATTTCATGAGTATATTTTAAGCAGTGAAATTCTGTCTTATTGTTAGCCCCATTTATTTATAAAATACTTTTGTCTGTGTGTGTATGGGGGAGGGGGTTTAAGCTCTCAAGTTCTTGTCAGTGGAGTAAATTATTCAACTAACTCGTAATTTTATGGATTGAGATGTAAGATTTTTTTTTCCGGAAATTGAGATTTGATAAACATTACAATGTTTTTATGGACCGGGTATGGCCTAAGGATTAGCGTGCCCGGACTGCAAATCCGAGGGTTCATGATTGTCTCAAAACGCTCTCTACATCTTGGGGCTATGTGCGCGTTATAAGAGTGACAGTCGAAGTCCACTATTCGGTCAGAGAAGAGTAGCCCAAAAGTTGGCAGTGATTACTATTGAATAGCGGTAAGTCTGAAGGCTTATAATGCTAAAAATTTGGTTTCGATACCCGAGAAGCACAGCATAGTTAGTCCATTATGTAGTTTTGTGTTTAGGAACAAACACAGAAGCTTCTGTGCGAAAATTCTAAAACATACTAACTAATGTTTGTTTTTGTGAAGTATTTAGACAACTATTGTTAGCTATTTATAGATGTTCCAGTCCGTACCTCGTAACAAAGGTTTCAAAACACAGTTTAACAGAAACCGCCTGATTCTGATACTTAAATAACTTGCGTCTCATAAATTAAAAAAAAAAACGGTATTATGAAAACCGTATTATGTAATAAAACTAAGTCATTGTCCATCAGAAGATGTGGATTGAATTGTCCAAGAGTTCCTATGTTCTATTAAGCTTCTTTCAGGTTGGAACGACAGCGTAATTTTATGACCTCTGCCATTGTGAGAGCATAGTTCAAAACTATAAAATCTTTATTTTCAACCTTGATATTGACACCGAAATTGTTACTAAATCAGGAAAAAATACCCCCTCCCCAATAATTAAAAAAAAGAGACTAAATTTGTACTGGGATTGTGAAGGTTTTTGCGTAATGAAAGTGGACATAGAATTTGTGTATGAGAAGAAAGGAGCAAATTTGACCAGCCGATCGTCCTCTTGTGTTTTATAAAGGACATCAAACTAATACTTCTTATTGCACATTTAATGAAGTTCTAAGCATCCATACTGGAAATACAAGAAGCTCTGTTTATTGAAACGTAAAAGCCTCGTTTAAACAAATATTCCGGAAATCTTTGTCCACATGTAATTGTATTAAGTGATGTCGTTGCTTTTCTAGATCATTTGGACACTGGCAAAACTTTTTGAACTTTGAACTATTCAAATTTTAGCCGAAGTAAAAGTATGATGATTATTGAACTTTGCGATTTTTGTATGACGTAATTAAAACAAAACAAAAAAAACATTTCAGAGTTACATATGATAAGTTATTAAACGATTTTAGACGTTTCACAAAAAATTATAATCTTATGACTATTTTTTGTCGTTTTAACAAATGTTTTCTTATTATTAACTCATTTAATTAATTACATAAAATCTGAATGCGTGATATGGATTGGAAGACCTTGTATAACTTATCTTCACCATGAAGTAATTACTGTGTAAACAACTTGGTGCTCTAAACCTTTGTTGATCAAATTCTGTTGTTATTCAGCACACTGTGTGTGAATCGATGTCTAATCAACCAGTTAATAATCGTTTCATTTTATATTAATAACTCCAGTAATAAACACTGTGTTATGGCTGTACAAACACTGTGTTATGGCTCTGAGTGTGTATGTAGGCTCAACCGTTCGTTCTGACTTTTTGTTGTTTTTTTAACCTGTGAACAGCAATATGTAATAAACTGAAACACACATCTGGGCCTCACTTACTGTTATTCAAAAGGTGTGCGTGTGTGTCTGTCTGTCTATATACATACATAGATAGAGTATTGGTTATTTTTGAATAAAGTATAACTTTTGATAAAAAAAAACAAATCAATATTTGTTCGTAGTTAGAGGTTAGTGAAGTTTTTAGTATTATCACATCCAAATACATGACAACAAAAAAGAAAAACGTGTATACGTGGATATCTGTTTTGTTCTCTGAATGCCCAAGGACACAGAAGGTTTTTTTTTTTATTTGCTTGTGGCAATTTTGATCACACTATCGAGTAACTATAACAAAAAATTTCATTCCTCAAACCAAGCAACCCTGAAGGCTGACGTTTGAACGGTTTGAGAGGATTACCATGGAGATATTGGTCCTCTTATATGGCAATAATTTGCTGTCACTTGGATAAATTGTATTGAAGTAACTACAGGAACCTTCTGAGAAGAAGATTCTTTACGAACATAAAGATATCGAAGCTAAAAAAAATGCTAAGAAATTCGTGTTTTCGTGATTAAGGTGGAATTCTTAACACTTGCCTCTATTTCCAGTCACAATATTTGTACAAAACACCAGTTATTGGAAAAACACGTTGTCGAAAATTGTTGTCAGTAATAAAAATGAAATTTTAATCAGACCTGTATTGTCGCGTGTTTTTGTTTTTTAGTAGAAATAAGAAAATTCTAAAAATTTAAGAGTGAAAGTAAAGATGAATGTAAATCTCATGGAAGTCAGTTAAAGACTTCAGATATATTTTATGTTACATTCCAAATTTTAAATAATCAAACAACAGAAAAATTAGGGTAAATTACTTCATTTTTTTATTTGGAATTTATTTTGCTTCAAATCGCCCCCCCCCCCCTCCCGTGTGTGTTTATGCGTGAGTAGAAATTGAAGCATTATTAAGTTGTTATTCGCCATTTATATATCAATGGTAAAGTGTTTCTTTCATCTTAACAGCATATACTTTTTCTATTTGAGCTTTTAGGCCTTCTTTCCGTTGGCTCAGAAACAAGTTTAATTGTTGTTGTTGCAGAAAAATATATCTTGTGACCGTATATAACATGCGGCTGTAAAAACGGAAAAAAATTCTGAATTTGAAAACCAGAACGTAGTAGATCATAAAATATTATTTGACATACCGTTTTAAACTAGAAATTTGATACACTTGAATTGCAGGTATATTTAGATGAGAAAGACTTAAGACTGAAATCAGATTCTGACTACCAGCAACCACAGATTTTAAACAATTGTATGGGCAACTTTCTACAAGTGGAATTTAAATTAAGCCATGTTGAAAATGTGGTAATTTTCGACCTTAAAAATATTAAAAGAACGGTATAAGAGGTCATTAGATACTATGTGTCAGTTGTAAAATTAGCTAGGTTGAAGATTGATAATAATCACGAATAATTGAAAATCAAAATTTATAAATGCTTAAAACACCCCCCTTTCTTGCATATACCATTATTATTTATATTTGTGTTGAGAAACAGCACTTCGATATGCTTAAAACACCTCCTTTCTTGCATATACCATCATTATTCATATTTGTGTTGAGAAACAGCATTTCGATATGCTTAAAACACATCCTTTCTTGCATATACCATCATTATTTATATTTGTGTTGAGAAACAGCACTTCGATATGCTTAAAACACCTCCTTTCTTGCATATACCATCATTATTCATATTTGTGTTGAGAAACAGCATTTCGATATATCCAACGGATGAAAATATATTTTTCTTTGTCCACAAACACCTACTTAATATGGCCTCAAAAATTACGTCCTTTTACAAAAAATGTTAATCGATTTTCTCACGTTTTACGTGTGTTGTTGAAAAACTGTCTTCATGTCAACTTCAGGTATGATCGTTTAATAATTTTATGTTTGATTCAACTTAGGTTTTTTGCATATTAGTATGTGACAGTATTACCTGCAGATAACGGACGGAAGTTGTTTTATCCTAAAATGAAAGTACAGATTGTCAGAGCCATTCAAGTGTTAAAAATCAGGCATACACAAAGAAACGTTACAGATCATTTTAGTGTATCTAGGCCTGTAAATGGAATGTTACGGAAACACTGTCACATAATTAGTGTGTACGCTAGACCGTCTTGATGTGGATGTGGAGTGTGGAGGTCACTATCTGCACAGTGTATTCTTACTGTATTTCTGAAGGTCTTTTTTTTTTTTTTTTTACTGATCGAAGGTATTTTTGGTATTGGGCCCAGCTGGTTTCGTATTGCCAGGATTATGATTGACTACCTTATGGATTGATCATCAACAAAGTCTCATAAAGCATCTGCGAAACCTTCCTGAACGCTATGTATATCGGCACCTAAGCTCAGCAACGGGACAGACTGAAGACATTTTCTTTTAGTACAAACAGTGTATGGGTAACAAATCTCGACAATTTGTAGAAGGTATAGTGTCAACGCTTTTTAATCACGGGGGGGGGGGTGAATAAAATGCGTTGATACTATACCTTCACAAGGCAAGAAAGAGGAGAATAACTGGATACCAAAGTAAAAGAGTAATTTAGGCTATTGTTATTATAAAATCGTGTATGCGACTTCTCTTTAGGCCTACATGTGACCACAACTTCGTTTTATTCCAGTGACCAATGAGGAAAGTGGGGAAAAAAAATTAAGATGCGTTATAATTTTTGAATTTTAGAAAATATTATTGCCACGCTACCTCGCGGTAATTAAGTAACAATATCAATTTTCCTTCCGCAGTAGTATGTAAACACCACCACTTCTTCCCGCTTCTAAACCTCTGCGCGGAGGAAAGGTGAGTAGGCTATCAACGTTTGTGCGTCACGAACGGAGTGCAACTTGACATGTGATGTTACCTATGGGATACCGACAGTAAATAGTCCCAAATTTATTTTCTCGTTTTGTGGTTGTTATTATTACATAACTGTGTTCCTCAACCAACACAAACATAATAATTTGATATCCAGTAAAGATATATATCAGAAGCGGAGTTTCCCTTTAACAATAATATTGAATAACAAATAGTAGGCTTACTATTATGGCTGGAGTATGGATCAGTCACATGCATCACTGTGACTTTGTTCAGTCATCTGCGCAACGTTAGTCTTAAGTTATTTCAAAATAATGAAATAATCTATAAGTATAATGTGTGTATTTAATCCACATTGACAGTAAGTACAAAACAAGGCAGATGGAATTATTTATAAGGTTGGATATTTGACAGATAAAAAAAAAATAGTCAATTGACGATCAACTTAAGTTTGAATATGATTTAGTGTCTGTGGTTAAAGAAAAATCAATATATAATAAAACCGTTAATTACTTTTTTAATTCCGCGCGTCGTAAACTTTTTGAAGAGTTATTAGTCCTCCAGGTGGATTATTCTAAAAGCTAAACTTATTACTTATATGTTTGATATCATAATTTCAAATTGTCTACTTTTTATTAGTTAAATTACCGGCAAAAAAAAAGAAGCTTGCGTTGCATTTTAGACCAGTCTGATGAAATCCTTAAAGTGTTTTTGCCTTTTCTTTACAATGTTAAACTTCAAGTTATTATTCGAACCCCTTCGACCTGTTTCGTGCCATTCTGAACCTCATCTTTTCATTGGTCTTAAAACTTTCTTTTTTTGGCATATTTGTTATAACTTGAGGCTGTACTATACAGTAATAAACTTTCCAACCGTGAACATCTGTCACCTTCTTGTTTTGGTGCGAGATCGGACGTAGCCTAATGGTTAGCGTGTCAGGCTGCACATAAACAGGTCCAAGGTTCGAGCTGGAATTTGCATATAGGCACGCTACGCGCTTAGTTTTCTAACTGTGACAGTTTATCTCATTAATTGGTAAAAGTAGCCATCTAGGCACCAGGTTGTGTTGACTGGTTGCATAAAGTTTACTGAGTGTTGGTGAACTAATTTAGCGAAGACCGTGAGTTGCATAAGGTTTACTGATCGTTTAGCGAAGATCATAGAGTTGCATAAGGTTTACTGATCCTTGATGGAATGGTTTAGCGAAGACCATGAGTTGCATAAGGTTTACTAAGCATTGATGGAGTGGTTTAGCGGATATCGTGAGTTGCGTAAGGTTTACTGAGCATTGATGGAGTGGTTTAGCGCTTCAGAATGGCTGTGAATACTTGATTGTTTTTAAATATTTTTAGCAGTTTATTGAACTTGCTCAGATTTAATGAAAATTGTTTCAAATTCCCCGAGGCATTGATGAATAGGCGCATTTATTGAATTGCACACCTTTAAGAACGAGAGCTGGGGGTTCTTGTTGATCATCATTTTCCAATCGACTTTCAAGTTGGGTGCATTATACCTGTAGAAACTTGAATTTCTTCTGGTGCACTTCAACTCGGTAACAACGTTTCGATTGAAGTAACGTGTAACTTACAGAGTGTTGAGTGAGTGTGTTGAGATTATGTGTTAGTGAGTGAATAAAAGACAAGTTGTGGTACGATTGCCATAAACGTAAACATTTCTTCTTGATTAGAACACTGATATTCTTCTGAGTATCTGTATTCTCAAAGCTAAGAAGTTTTAGGATGCTTGCAGAAGTAGTGGTAGTAAACAGGCTTTTGGCTGGTCCTGTGAAACAGGATAAAATATTCCATCTTCTACACTCCTGCTATCGTACACAGTATCTTACTCTGTTCTGATGTGAATTAGTTACTGCTGTAGGATTGATCAGGCCACACGACTGGTGTTATGTTTGGTCCTGTGGTTTTCTTGAATTCTGTCTTTTGTCAGTAGAAAACAAAATACTGGATAGAATATTATTGTTTAACATTGCTGTTTATAGTTATGAAAATACGTCATGATCTTGTACATTGTAGAGTTACAATACAAAACACGTGGTATTATCTATTGATTAAATCTATGTAGTTAACTGCACTTTTCACACTTACTTATTTTTACACCTCTAGTTCAGTTTATGTTACGAATATTGTTACAATATTTGTTTGTTTTATAAGAAAAACAACAAAATAATTAACTCTTGCGAACGCAGATAATAGACGAAACGCTTATGAACAGTGGGCGTTGTTGGTTGTAGTTCGGTGTATTTACCCATCTCGATGACATCATTCATCACGTGCTTACTTTCCGTCGTAGCACCGACGTCAACCAGCGCCTACAATCTATGACACTAAAATTGAATACAGAATGATGGATAACAGAATTTAACCTTCTATTTACCTCATTTTTTACTCCTCAGCTTTGACAGAAAACAATAGGTTGTAAGTATAACGAACTTTACGAATGATAAAAAAAGGTTTTCTCAGATTTTTAGTCGACATATTTGAGCAATGGTTACAAAAATAGATGATAAAACGTACCATAAAAAGATTTGTCAAATAGATAATTGGTCAAAATATTTTGTTGTAAAACACAATATAAACTAATTACTGTTTACACATTTCGTAATTTGTGTATTACTTATTAACATTTTCAGTTGTTTTCGTAGTAACATATAGCTAGGAGATTGTAATGGAGAAACCATTCTCTTTCAACCAGCTGGCCCCTGATCTTCCAATTCTTTAGTCTTCCCTTTTTTAGCATAATGTCAATTGTCCTCGGTTTCTCAGGCTTTTAAAGATGTTTTGGAGGGTTAACTTCCTGTAGATATTGACGTCATTTTCTCCTCTTAGCTATTGCTTGAACGTCAAACATTTCGGAAGTCTCGTATTTTTAGAACATATGCATGCATTGTTGAACATCATCCGAGGAACGCTAACGCCACACAACGACTGATGCAAGTACAATATATATTAAATGTTTGCTTGCTTTAATATAATAGTGTTGGATATATGTAACATTTGAACTTTCCCGTGTAAATTTGACACCTTTACGTGATTATATAATAGTTATAGCTTGTGAGGCTTTCCACTTTGTTTCTTTAAGACGATTTATTGAGAAATTATTACATGTTCAAAGTATTCAGAATTTCATGACTACAGTAAATCTTGCTTAGACGCCAAGGTAGACAATAATTCACGTATGTAGCTGTTAACGAGATGACAAAGATATTTGACATTTAAAGGATGCCAATTTGGACAAATATAAAACGAAGCTGAAGAAATCTTTGTATCCAGCTAAGAAAACAATGAGACATAACTGGACCTCTGTACTAAAAATAATTTGAGAAGCTGTGTTTTTAAATGGATTTTTCTATATGAATGCTAAATTTATAAGGCCCACCTTTTTATTTCCTAAATTGGTAATGTTTCCGTGATAGAATGTTGATCTGTTACTATATTAATGTCTTTCGATAGAGATTTAATAAACTTTATAGATATTAATTAGCTAATGAAGGTTGATCACACTGAATGTAGTAGTATTTGGTATTAAGAAAGTATTATCATAATGTTAAACTAATTAGAAGTGATTTCTAAAAGGCAGATAGTGAAAAATTGCTCTACGCTTTCCACCCACATCGTAATTCATTAAAATCTTCATTAACTTTGTACTTCTTCTACCTTACATTGAATTAATTTAAATGTATATGAATTAAAAAGCTTTGAACAAAGTACATATATACTCGTGCACTGAACAGAAAAGCAGTGTGAGTGTATAGATACTTTGTTAAATTTTTAATTCGTATACATTTAAATTAATTCGAAGTAGAAACAGCGGAACAAAACATATAAAGATTTTAATGAAATACGCACTGAACTGAAAAGCAGCCTATTTCGTTAAATCTTTACTTATTTTTCATTGTGATTCTGTATATTAATTATTTATCGTGAATTAAGACTTGCCGGATACTGATATCTATTAAAGCGAGATTGTTCCTTTAGCAACTTTCTGTAACTTCTTTTTATCGCAATGCTTCGAGATATATACAAGAACTAATTTCACCTATAGCTTACTCTTCACTTGGGCTGATAAATGCTCATGAACGTTTTGGTTTTTTTTCTTTTCCCACAAGCTTTTACTAAACTAGTTTGATCCGACAAAGTGTCCTGTGCTAGGCCATACCTTGAACAAAACATTTACAATACATAAAAATTATTGCCTGCCCTTATTTTGACAGTTTTTTCTTTAAATCGTTGTTGTATACATATGATAATTGATAGATTACACCTGTATATAAACAGCTCACTATCCGCGAAAATTGTTGAAAATTTCCTCCATGTTCGTTTTGCATACTAGTTGCTGGCAACTTTTCTTACTGTTAGTAATGTTTTATAATTCAGACCCTTATTTTAATTCCAGTAGATTACTGTGATTGAATTTTCACGGTGCCAGGTTTAGCAACTTTTTTGTCTATATGTACTTAACTTTTGTTGAGAGACCAAAATTTTGAAATATACACACATACATGTATATATAATTAACTTGCCAAAAAACACAGTTCTGTCTATATAGATCTATATGGCACATGATCAGCTAGTAGGATACTTCAAATGTGGAATGATTACGTCGTCTGCTGAATGAGATGTTTAAAGCTTTTGGTACACTCGATCCTTCTTGGTATAATGTTTTTTAATTGCTTCCGCCATCAGCTTGAGTTTTTAAGTTATTTTATTTATTTATTTTCGTACAGTAAAGAAAGATTACGGTTATTTCGCGTGGCTTCATATTGTAAAGGGTACATTTATTTCGCGTGGCTTCATATTGTAAAGGGTACATTTATTTCGCGTGGCTTGATAAAGGGTTTGGTTATTTCGCGTGGCTTCTTATAGTAAAGGTTACAGTTATTTCGTGTGAGTTAATACAGTAAAGGATGTAGTTATTTTGCGTGGCTGGATATTTAAAGGATACGGTTAATTCGTGTGGTTTAATACAGTAAAGGATGTATTTAATTTGCGTGGCTTGATATAGCAAAGGTTAGTTATTTTGCGTGACTTAATATAGTAAAGGATGTAGTTATTTTGCTCGGCTTGATATAATAAAGGATACAGTTATTTCGCGTACCTTGATGTGGTAAGGAGTATAGTTATGTCGCGTGTCTTGATGTGGTAGAGTATAGTTATGTCGCGTGTCTTGATGTGGTATAGTTATGTCGCGTGTTTTGATGTGGTATAGTTATGTCGCGTGTCTTGATGTCGTAGAGAGTATAGTTATGTCGCGTGTCTTGATGTGGTAGAGTATAGTTATGTCGCGTGTCTTGATGTGGTATAGTTATGTCGCGTGTCTTGATGTGGTATAGTTATGTCGCGTGTCTTGATGTGGTATAGTTATGTCGCGTGTCTTGATGTGGTATAGTTATGTCGCGTGTCTTGATGTGGTAGAGAGTATAGTTATGTCGCGTGTCTTGATGTGGTAGAGAGTAGTTATGTCGCGTGTCTTGATGTGGTAGAGTATAGTTATGTCGCGTGTCTTGATGTGGTAGATTATAATTATGTCGCGTGTCTTGATGTGGTAGAGAGTATAGTTATGTCGCGTGTCTTGATGTGGTAGAGAGTATAGTTATGTCGCGTGTCTTGATATGGTAGAGAGTATAGTTATGTCGCGTGTCTTGATGTGGTAGATTATAATTATGTCGCGTGGCCTGATGTGGTAGAGTATAGTTATGTCGCGTGTCTTGATGTGGTAGAGAGTATAGTTATGTCGCGTGTCTTGATGTGGTAGAGAGTATAGTTATGTCGCGTGTCTTGATGTGGTAGAGTATAGTTATGTCGCGTATCTTGCTTGATCTGTTCATCCTTAGAAGGGCCAATTGTATATAGTGATAGTTAATAATGAACTTTTTTTTTATTTGGTTGCTTTGGATAAATTAATGAACAGTTATTTCAACAGAAGCCCATGTTGACTACACCAGGTTGCATGCATTAACGACTAAATAACGTTCATAATCTTTAGAATAATTTAACCACTTGTTCCCTCTTTCTCATTTTAAACATGCACTAATCGACTTTATAGGGTAAGGAAGAAAAATATTACAAGATTAAATACAGTAACAAACATACAATGTTTAGTCATAATCAGTTTCTAGACGGTGTCCGACACGTTGTACATTTTGAGAACTTTTGATAACGAACATGCATTATACACTGACACGTCTGAAACGTTTTTTTTCAGTGAAAGTTCCATTCTTGTTTTTTCCCCTTTTATTTGGCATTGGTGATATATCCGAACTTTCGTTACATATAACGTTTTGGTCTCTCTTTGTGGACTTTTCATTTTGCATCTTTTATTTGATATTTAGTATTGCCGTTGGAATATAGAACATTTTTTTTATTATTATGAGAAAGGGAAATGAGGCTAAATGTAAAACTTACTTTATGTACATTTTTTATTAATATATATTTTTTACACTAGGTCAACAACTTATTCTTTATTTCAGGAAATCTTTATTTATCCTTACCACATATGAAGGGGCTGATTGTGGCCCTGTCGTTAGTGTGCCTACACTGTGAATCTGAGAGTTTACGGTTCGAGACCCGATGCTGCTAAAACGAGCTTTGCATTTTGAAACCGTGGGTGCACTGTAGGAGTGACAACCAAATCTCACTATTCTATCAAACAAGAATAGCCGAGGGGTTGGTGCACTGTAGGAGTGACAACCAAATCTCACTATTTTATCAAACAAGAATAGCCGAAGGGTTGGTGGTAGGTGCTGTTGACTAGCTACCACCTTTCTGATCCATTAGTTCAAAAGTTGGAATCATTATGGGCAGTTATCCGTTATGTAGCTCTTCGGAAAATTCGGAAACACAAAGCAATACAAGCTGTTTAATATTTCTGTTTTAATTTGGTATTGTTGTATGGAAATAATGTTAATCTGAGTTTGATTTTCTTGCAACGATATCATTCGGAAATCGGTAAGATGGCACCTGAAGGAAAGTTAAGTTGTTGTTTAAAAAAAAATCACAAACAACAGTTGAAGTTTTATTTTTTTAATATGATTTGAGAAGAAAAGACACGTTAAATGACGACTGTTCGTATGCGTGTCTTCCAATGTGTACGAGAGAATATTCCAAACATTTTGGACATTAAGTATCATTATTTCTTATTGTATTTTTATTTTGTCATAAATGTCACTGTCTATCCTTTTTCGTAGGTTTTTTTAAGTATGTAATAATTTTTAGAATATAGTTGCTCCTAAAACAGAACTTTTCTTCTGAATCTTCACTATTAGTGAATTTATTTCAGTGCCACTATCATTATTTGGACACGAGTTTTAAGTATTATTTTTGTTTTGAAGTGATTTCATTGTATCTGAATATTAGTTTTAAAACCTAAGTCTTTTATTTATCTTGGTCTTCATAAATCAATACTTCCCATCAGTTTGAGCTTCACTCTACAATTGATTTTCGATTTGGCCTAGCTCAGCTCCCTATTATGATTCGAATCGAGCAAAACATGCCGTGTAACAATTCTGCAAAATACGAAAACTAGTCTTTAATTTAAAAACGATAATAGATATATGGATAAAATTTCATTGCTTCGAAGCGGGACTGTCTTATCTCGTACGTCATTAGACTGGTCCGTAGAACCATGTTTAGTAGCTTACAGACTGACCAAACGACATGTTGAACGAGAAAGATGCTGTAAACCCTGATTGGCTGTGCCAGTGAGCTCGCGCGCGTTAGATTCCATGTATTTTTCCTGCGTACAGCGAATCCTGCAGTGGCGCGTGCACGGTGCACCCTCTATCTCCGTATCTCAGAAGGTTACCGACAGTTGAAGGTATAAGACTGGTGTTTAGGAAATATCCTCATTTATTGTTCATCTTGTACCCTTGGACACCGGCTAGTTAGTGTCCACTTTCACAGCTGATAATACCTACTTGCTCATGTGATTGGTGAACTTTCTCAGGTAAGGTAGTTTGAGGAAAACGATTGCATGTAGTTTTGTGTAGTCGTATTACTTATTATGCTGGATAATGTACTTTATCTCCGTGTCGTAGATTTGGTGTTCGTTTCCTAGTTTGTATATTTACTCACTCAACAATCATTTTCAGCATGGTAGTTTGAGAATAAGCCTCGATGAAAGTTCATTCACAACACCTTGTACTCTAGTTCACAATCAGGCTACAGTGTGGTGCTATAATACATGATCGATTTGTTAGGCACCAAAATATACAAAATTTGCAGTATCAGTTATTGTCTTTGTTTACAGTACGAGTTTAGGATTACACAACATGGTAATTAGTGATTAATGTTAACCTAACTTGTATAATATTGTGCAGAACCTGTTTTAATGGGTAGACGAGATAGACAACTGCCTGCGTTAATAAAATCACTAAAAAATTTTATGTTCATTTATGTCCAATAGAATCGACTATCTAACACTCAGGTCACATCTTTTGCTTTCTCTTAGTAACCTGGAAACTGTGTTCTTATTGAGAAAGACAGATATAATACAAGTGTAACTAGTTTTTAAAGAAATACCGCCATCTCTGCAGCTAAACAGGTCCAAGTTACACAGAAGGTGTAACATTTCATTAGTGTAATGTTATATGTATGTTTACCAATTATAATAGTGCAGGAGTTCCGTCGAGGAGGACAGTCTAAGATCTCGCTTCGGGCGGTAAGAAATATCTAAAACCACCCCTATCCTGTTCTTTTCCACAGGTTTTAAATTAGCGCTAGAATTATATATCATTAAACATTTACTTGGAGTTAAAGCTACGTTTAATTTGATGCATTTTCGAAGAAAAAAAATCACTGCATCGTACACTAATTGTTATTTTTTATTCAAACATTAGCTGTACAAGTATAAAAACAACAGCACACACGTGAGACATTCGGATAAGGGATAAGCTTATGTGTTCAGTTAAAATTTATATCTGGTGGCAGACAACGGAATCTGTTGGTATGTTTTCAGTATTAGTTTTAAATTCATTTGGCGGATTAGAACACTGATCCTGTAAAGTGATTTTTATTTATTGGATCTTGGAGAGTAGAAGACTGAAACTTCCACCAAACATGCTCGCCCTTTCAGCCGTGGGGGCATTATAATGTGACGGTCAATCTCACTATTCGTTGGTAAAAGAGTAGCCCAAGAGTTGGCGGTGGTTGGTGATGACTATCTGCATTCTCTCTAGTCAAAATTCAAAACAAACAAATAAAAGAAACAGATTGAAACTTGCGCTGTATTTTTCTCATTACTTAAAAGTTGACATTTATGAATGACGTATTATATTTCAAGTATTTTAATTGTCTTGATCAAGTTACAGCTTCTATCACTATGTAATATTATTATTATTACTAGCAATAACGCTACCTACGGGCGGCTTTTTATGCTAATAATAACTATATAATAATAATAATAACCTGTCTTCTTTTTTGCTTGAGAGATTCTTGAGCTTGTTGTTCCTTTAGCCATCTTTCTCCCTCTTTCTTTTCATCATCATCTTTATGCATTTTTGGCTTTCCCTTCTTGAATGGCTTTCTTTGGATCCTCTTATAAGTTTAAAACACGCCCTAAGAATACAGAAGTCTAAACAATCAACATTTCATCTCTGCATCAATATTATCAACATGTTGATGTTTAAAGACTTTTCTGTAGCTTTGGTTAAATACTGACATACACGCTACGTCCATTATAGTAAGGTTATTATGAAATGTTTCTGAACCTAGCGGGTGGCCTGGTAATTAACATGTCGGACTGTGTATCCGAGAGTAAATTGTTTGCGTCCCGTTGCCGAAAAATTGCGCTACGCATTTTGAGGGGGAGGGGGTGCGTTATAAGTATGACGGTTAAATCCCACTATTCAGTTAGATTAGCCCAAAAGTTGGTGGTGGGTGCAGTCGACTGGCTTCCTTCTCCTAGCCTATCAGCTCCAATTTAGGAACTATTAGCGCAAATATTCCTGTAGCTGGGATCAAGTATATGAAACAAACTTAAGCCTAACGGAAAAGCTAAAAGCTAGCTCAAACAGGCCTGACAGAAGGCCTTAGAGGTTCTTCTCATGGTTTGTTAAAAAAAATGATGAAGGTAGTTTAACAACTTAAGATGACATATTTATGATGGCTCTACATTTAAATACAAAATCTGTAAGTGTTTAATGTTAGGGAGTATAATCGTTCGTTTCATGAAGATTAGGCAACATTAGAGAAACCACGTATATATGGAACACCGTACTTATATGAATATTGTTTTGCTCTTTGCGTGGAATACGGTAAAAATGTTATTACTACTAAGATATCATTGGAATAAGGTTTTTTGTTTAGTTTTTGTTAGAGGCTGGTTCTTAGGAACGACTTTATACCACGTGTTATATTAGAAGCTGTGTTTCTTTTTCCCATTACAGACTTGTTGTTCAAGAAATACTATTTAAAAACGAAGATTTTGGATATTAACCCTTGTCTTCATGAAACCCAAAGTATACGAGAATGAGCGACTACCTGTATGTCAGAAAAACTTTAGTTTGCGTATGGATGTCTTTATCACCAAACATACGTATAGGAGTAAATTCCTTACTACTGCCCCTACAAAGAGCAGAAAGATTCGAACTAGATACTCCAAAACAGCATAAAAAACGTCATAAATACAAATAGCTATTTCTTACCTCACTATCTAGAAGTCTCTGTAACATTTTGTAATGTTGGTTGGTAAAAAACAATATTTAATTCTTTCGTGGGAGTTATGAAGAAAGAATATTCCTCCTTGAAATTCCCCATAGTTTACTATTCCCAAGAAGTTAAATATTTAAACATGTGTCTTTTTGTGTGTTTTTTTTTATTGTGTATCTATAAATAAATCTGGGATTGAAAGAGTTGGAGGTTGTAAGCAATTACTTAAATGACCCCAAGGTATGACCCTAAAGAGGATTGGCAGTCAGCGAATATCTATTATTTGGCGAATATATATCTAATTTGTGAGTTTATTTATTAAACGAAGCGTAGTCGAAAAGCAATAACTTAACAGCGTAGACTTAACTTTGGAGGCTGTATGGCGAAGATACAGCCGCAAAATGCAACGAAAATGTCTAATAATATTTCATTCATTTTAAGAACTTGGGAATTTGGTGTCACGAGGCCTGGAGTTTGCCAACAAGTATGATATGCTTTGCGTATAACCAGGAATCTCTCTGATGTAGCAATGACGTCACACAGTAAGTGGTGTATATCTGTTTTGATAAATTACGGCAGGAAGCAAAGGTTGACAAGATTAGAGGTTCCTAGTATGCCCGAGGAATGTACAGTTCACATTGATATAGCGATGTTGTGGTTAGGAAAACTATGAATCACGAGACTTTTACCACTATTGACAAAAGTGAAGATTCAAGCGATTTCTTCAAGAAAAAATAAGTGATTTAAATGAATATTCTTTCTGAGAGAACAACTGAAATTTTATGTACTCTTGATGATAGCTTAATAACTATCATTAGTATGGTATTGACAGACGTCAAAGAAATTCTTTTAAATATTCATGTGCTCTATTAACTTGTTGGTCGAACCAAAGATGGTTGACGTGATCCGGTAACTTGTTGGAGAAGACAACGATGGTTCGCGTAATCCAGTGACTTGTTGGTGAAACCAAAGATGGTTCGCGTAATCCAGTGACTTGTTGGTGAAACCAAAGATGGTTCGCGTAATCCAGTGATTTGTTGGTGAAACCAAAGATGGTTCACATGATTCGGTGACTTGTTGGTGAAACCAAAGGTGGTCCACGTAATCTGGTTGCTTATTGGTAGAACCAAAGATAGTTCACGTGATCCGGTGACTTGTTGATGGAATCAAAGATGATACATGTGATCCGATAACTTGTTGTTGGAACCAAAGATTGTTTACATGATCCAGTGACTTGTTGGCGAAATCAAAGGTGGTTCACATAACCCGGTGACTTGTTGGTGGACCAAAGATGGTTCACGTAATCCGGTGATTTGTTGGTTGAACCAAAGATGGTTCACGTGATCCGGTAACTTGTTGGTGGAACCAAAGATGGTTCACGTGATCCGGTAACTTGTTGGTGGAACCACAGGTGGTCCACGTGATCCGGTAACTTGTTGGTGGAACCACAGGTGGTCCACGTGATCCGGTAACTTGTTGGGGGAACCAAAGGTGGTTCACGTGATCCGGCAACTTGTTGGTGGAACCAAAGATGGTTCACGTGATCCGGTAAATTGTTGGTTGAACCAAAGATGGTTCACGTGATCCGGTAAATTGTTGGTGGAACCAAAGATGGTTCACGTGATCCGGTAACTTGTTGGTGGAACCAAAGATGGTTCACGTGATCCGGTAACTTGTTGGTGGAACCAAAGATGGTTCACGTGATCCGGTAACTTGTTGGTCAAACGAAAGATGGTTCACGTGATCCGGTTATTTATTGGAGGATCGAACAATGATTCACTTACGCGTTGACTAAAACATCAAAGTTATATGCGATTCAATGTCAGCTAAGTCGCAAAAATTTTCAACTCTTTTCATATTTTTATGATGGTGAAATCAACGAACATTACGTTTGTAAAACAAAGGAGATACACGTGATCTGATCACGTGTATCTAAGACAGAGATGTTTTACCCAGTTTATCTACATACGTGCATGTTGAAACAGGAAACGCTGATACGATCAAGCTGCATAATATAACGAACATGAACATCAACGTGTTCCAGTTAATGAATGACGAAGATTCGACAGACTCGTTACATTTCATAGCACCTGATTTACATTTTACAGCAGACAAGAAATTATACCATTCACGTAATCAGATTAAATGTTAGTGTAGCGATAAAGAGTTATGACTGAATATTGGCCAAGACAAAAATTCACAAGGCTTAGTTTTATTTTCGTTAATTCTTCAAGATTCCTATTACCTGGCAGCGTACTGAATAATGTGAAATGGCGCGGGTTGCTCGTGTGGTAGAGCTTTGGATTTCGGAGCAGACAAACCGGGTTCGAAAGCGTAAGACATCACAAAATATCCAAGCATTTTAAACTGTGTGCGCGTTATAAGAGTGACTATCAATTCTTACCGTTGACGGTGGGTGGTAATGTGCCGCTGACTAGCTTCCTTCCGCCTGGTTGGTAGTTTAAATTTAGGGACGGCAACAGTTAGTCTTAGTAGCTTTGCCATAAATACAAGTAAAAATATCGTGAAGGTTATCTGTTGACACGTTGATTAACGCACAAAGTTGTTTTGTGGCACCTTGTATAACGCACACGTTATCTCGTAACACGTTGATTAATGTGCACGTTTTCTGGTTACATGGTGGTTAGCGTGGATGTTTTTTTTTTTCTTCTTCTTCGTTATACGTTAATTAATGCGCAGGTTTTCCGGTTACATGTTGCTTATAGCGTACATCTTCTGGTTACATATCGGTTGCATACGTTTCCCGGTGACACCTTGATGGACATTAGTGTTATCTAGTTCCCGTTGATTAATGTTAAAGTTTTCCTATTAGTTGTTGGTTTAAGTGAGAGGTTTATAAATAATTCATCATATTTATAGCATTTTTTTAGCATCACTTGATATATAAAAAAATAATTAAGTTCTGTAAAGGTAATAAATACTGTTACAGTTTGAGAATTCAAGTCCTCCCACTCAAGAAACAAAATTTAATTTTCGTGTCGCTGTTTCCTTTTTATAGTTTATTGTTCAGACTTAAGTTTTTTATTTTTAATGGAGTAAAAATAATGGATTTCGTTCATTTTAACCGTATTATTACCTGTAGTGACCTGATCGACTTTTAACAAATATTTTTGTAATATTTATGCAAAAGTACGAAACCGGGTTTCTATACTCATGGAGGGCATAGAACAGATAGCACATTGTGTAGCTTTGTGCTTAAGTACAATCACACAATTACTACAGAATTACTTGAGGATAAAAATACCGTCAGTATTGAAATTACTTACACTGTGTACTGCTAGGGCCCTCCCTCCTGTGCAATTTTACATATAAAATAGGCGATTCCACCCCAATTTTGTGGTTATTTCTTTACGCAAAATTTTGTAACAGGTAAAAACAAACTTCCTCAATATGATGCAGTATAGAGCCCTGCCCTCAAGTGAGCAGTATAAAAATAAATCGGTAATTGGATGGTTAATTATTATTATTATTATTTAATCTGAGAACAGAATGTCGGGATTTTAGTTAATTTGAGAAACACCTCGATTTACGTATTTGTGCTGAGGTTAGACTACATAAAAACATGATTCATGTTTATATGCTATTGGTTTAATATGTTATCCTGATTTAGTGGATGGATTTGTACGTGTGCTTAGTGATTGGTGTAAAATTTAATATCATTTTGTATAGAGTAACTGGAGTAATAAGTTCGCACAAACACAAACATGAAAGAATGATTTCATTTGAAGTATCGTTTTTCTCCGTTTGGAGGCATTCTTGGGGTCAACGGGAGTTCCGTTTTCTTGACAGAGATATTCATCTTTGTTGTCGTTAAGCAAACATTCGTGCCATCTCCATAGTTTCTTGAAGTCACCTCAGTAATATATATATATATATTGCAGGTATTAGGTTGAATATAACACTTGTCCTTTCCTTTATGTGAGGCTGGATGTAATAAACACTAACGCAGCACAGAGTCCTCTACTGGTCGCGAATCGAATTCCGGTGCCAAACATTTTCTCCCTTTCAGCCTTGGGGGTGGTATAATATGATGGCCAGTTCCAGCATTCGTTGGTAAAAGTATATTCCAAGAGTTGGCGGTGGGTGATACCGGCCGTTTGCCTTTCTTTTGGTCGTTAGTTCAAAATTAGGGAAGGCGGTATATAGCCTTGTTAGATTTTTCTTAAAAACAAAACAATTACCACTATTAGCAGCAGCTTCTTCAACCATGTATACTTTGTATTTCAGATGTTGAATAATCAAAAATACAGTCTAAACTCGATCAGTATAATAATCAATAAAAGTAAAGGTTTTACAGTTATTCTTTATGTAACACTTTTGTGTGTTTATCATACATGATGGAAATTAGTCATATGTTTGTGATCCTTATCTTGCTATCACTGAATATAAACACTCCCATGCCCCTCTCTGCTGCGAAGACGAACTATGGGTTCTGAATGAAATTACAGACTCCGACCTCTTATATTCAGTGTCTCTCGAAAGCAAGACGAAAGATTCGTTATTACCAAGTGTAGAAGGATGAGAAACACTGTTCAAAAGAAGAGACTCCATGGCATTGAGAATCTAAACAGAGCAAGAGAGAGAGAGAAAGCGGATAGAGAAAGTTTAATAAAATTAGATAGAACATTCTTATGGAAAAAGGAACTTAAAACCAAATTATGGGTAGTCAGAATTGAACGTGATTCTGAAAGAAGACCCCTGAAAACTATTCCTGTCATCAACTTACATCCGAATTATGCATTGATCATACAACTGTTCTTATTCAGACTTCTAGGTTTAATTAATTTACCAGTTTTATGTCAGGTTCTATATTTAGCTTTTGTAAAAGAGTGGTTGTTGAAAGTCCAGCTCGTTATCCTTGTGGATTTATAGGCCTTTGCTTCTATATCAAACAATTCAAAGTACAGTCTTTCAAAAATAAAGTAATTGACATTCCTGCCGATCTTTGAATTTCATTTACAGTACCTTGCAAAAGTATTTAGACTTCTGCAAAGTTTCCACATTTTGTTGCCGTCTGAGCTTGCAATCATGAAACTTTGAAATGGGACTTTATACTTAGAATCTACACAATCTACTCCAAACAGAGAAAGCTAAAAAACACTGACATTATGTAAGCAAGTTAAGTTTTCAAAGAAAATTAGAATATTCTCAGTTGCATAATTATTCAACCCCTTTACTACGGCAACCCTAAATTAGTTAAGGTGTAAAAGATTAGTTTGAAAGGTCACAAAATTATTATAATGGTCTCTGTGTAATCCAGGTGGTTTAACTTGACTTCAGAGTAAATGCATCTGTTCAAACCACAACTCACATAGTGATATGACAAACCAACCATGATGACCAAGAATATTTCCAAACAAGTCAGGGATAAAGTGGTAGAGAAGCACAGATCAGAAGAAGATTACAAGAAAATTTCAAAGTCGCTGATTATCCCTTTGAGTACGATGAAGTACATCATTAAGAAGTGGAATGTGCTTCATACCACCAAGTCACTACCTAGATCAGGCCACCCTTCTAAACTAAGCAGCTGGGCAAGCAGGAAACTGGTTAGTGATGCCAATGTGAAGCCAACAATGAATTTGAAATATTTGCAAACTTCCATTCTGAAATGAGAGTCATTGTTCATACATTGACAATATCTCGGTCCCTACACAATGCTGGCCTGTACGGGTGAGTGGCAAGAAAGAACCCATTACTGAAAAAGAATCATGTTAAATCTCATATGGAGTTTGCTACAAAGCATGTAAATGATACTGCAGACATGTGGCAGAAGGTTTTGTGGTCAGACGAGACACAAATTAAGCGTTTTTTGGTCTAAATTCAATGCGATACACCTGATGCAAGCCCAACACAGCACATCACCCAGTCAACACCACCCCAACTTTCAAGCATGGTGGTGGCAGCATCATGTTATGATGATGCTTCTCATCAATAGGAACTGGGAAGCTTGTCAGGATTGAGGGGAAGATTGATAGTGCAAAGTACAAGCGAATACTAGAGGAAAACCTTCTTGAGTCAACCGAGAATCTAAAACTGGGTAAAAAATTTACATTTCAGCAGGACAGTGACCCGAAGCACAACACCAAAGTCATACTGGAGTGGTTTCAAAAGAAGAAAGTGTATATCCTGGAGTGACCCAGTCAAAGTCCTGACTTGAATCCAATAGAAATTTATTGCAAGGCTTGAAGATTGCAGTCCATCCATGATCCCCTGTGGGAATTGAAGCAATTTTACCAAGAAGAATAAGCAAAAAGTACACCATCCCATTGTGCAAAGCTGGTAGAGACTTATCTAAAAAGTACACCATCCCATTGTGCAAAGCTGGTAGAGACTTATCTAAAAAGTCTCGCAGCAGTAATTACTGCCAAAGGTGCTTCCACCAAGTACTGACTTTTTGGGCTGAATACTTATGTAATCAGCAAATTTCAATTTATATATTTTCTTTGCAGGTTTTGCTGACATTCAACCTCCATCACACATAACAGTGTTAAGTTTGATCGTTTGAGTTCAGAATAAAAACAAGTTAATTAAAAAAACAATTGTTTACATTATTTGTATTTCATCCAAATGTGACATTAGTGGTAGGGGGGAATACTTTTGCAAGGTATTGTATTTCTAGTGCTGGATGTTAGTCAAGGTATTATATTCCTGGTGCTAGATCTTAGTCAAGGTATTGTATTTCTGGTGCCTGATCTTAGTCAAGGTATTGTATTCCTGGTGCTAGATCTTAGTCAAGGTATTGTATTTCTGGTGCCTGATCTTAGTCAAGGTATTGTATTCCTGGTGCTAGATCTTAGTCAAGGTATTGTATTTCTGGTGCCTGATCTTAGTCAAGGTATTGTATTCCTGGTGCTGGATGTTAGTCAAGGTATTGTATTCCTGATGCTAGATCTTAGTCAAGGTATTGTATTCCTGGTGCTGGATCTTAGTCAAGGTATTGTATTCCTGGTGCTGGATCTTAGTCAAGGTATTGTATTCCTGGTGCAGGATCTTAGTCATATTCGTATTATATACATGTGACTATAGCAGTAGGCTTAAAATAATGTCATTTGTATTTAACGCAGCAAACAAATTTTATAAAATATTCAAATTTGTATGTTATGGTTAATTTAGAAGTATAAGGCAGCATTTACCAAAGTGTGTGTGTGTGTGAGGGGGGGGGGTCACAAATGATCTTTTGGGGGTCGCGACCAATAAGGTTATAGTGCAATAATGCAAAATTAAGCGTTTTAATGTATATTTTTTTACTAAGGAAAATAATAAGTAATTACTACAACACATAGCATTTCACTTTGTATCCATGTATTACATCTCATCACTTAACTCGCTCTTTCACTTTTTAAAAGGGGGGTGTAAGAAACCATATTTATTATAGAGAGGCGTGAATGACAAAGTTTGGGAAATGCTGGTGTATGATATTGTGTGTTATCCATCCTAATATATGTTTTCATCATACTCAATAGGTCAGTGGGTTTTTATGAAATATTTCTTTCTCAACCACCTGTTCGTGACAACTACTATGTCAATCCGTGGGATTTCACAAAAAAACACACAAAAACAACAGAATATTCATATGCAAATCGTAATGGTTTTTCTCTGTTCTTGCATTTTAATGGCTCATGACAATTTAGACTACAACATGTCCCTGATAAAGAAAAGGTTAAAAAACGCTGTTTTAGATGGATTGGGAATGTAGAGTTTTGTTACCTGCATTGGTTATATGTTATAAAACATGTGATTATCTGAAATGCTTTAAATCTGTTTTATCTAAATGATAATATGTATGATGTATGTTTCAGTACTTTGTGTTTTCATATTGTAGCAATTATACCACGTGTGGGTTTTGGCTGGTAAACAGAGAGATTTCACAAACATCCTTACTATAAGAGAACAGTTTAGACATCAACTAGTTTGGTATAATTTTGACGGGAGGAACTAATAGTATTCATATTTTAAATGTTGTGTTGTCATTACCTTCCAGTTGAAAGCGATTGGAGAGAGAGAGAGATGTAGACCCTTGTGTTGTCATTACCTTCCAGTTGAAAGCGATTGGAGAGAGAGATTTAGACCCTTGTGTTGTCAATACCGTCCAGTTGAAAGCGATTGGAGAGAGAGGGAGATGTAGACCCTTGTGTTGTCATTACATTCCAGTTGAAAGAAATTGAAGAGAGAGATGTAATCCCTTGTGTTGTCATTTTCTTCCAGTTGAAAGAGATTGGAGAGAGAGAGATTTAGACCATTGTGTTGTCATTACCTTCCAGTTGAAAGAGATTGGAGAGAGATGTAGATCCAGTGGAGTGAGAAGGTTCAGTGGAACAATTCATTGACTGTACATGTCCGACTATTTGTATTATTGATTACATATTATGATACCATGAGAAAAGAAATTAATATGTTTTCTGACATTCTAATAATAAAAAATTATTGAAACGTACTGTTCCTTTGTTAATTGTTTCTATTAGAACAATGTAGATGCTTATTTCTGTAAGATATGCTTAAGTTTATACTTATTACTGATATTTATTAATATTATCAATACGAAAGGTTGTGAATGAAATACCTTTCAATATAATTAATTGTTTTGGGCTGGGAAGATGAAGAAAGTTGACTGTTGTGCCCTCGCTAGGTTTAACTGTTATCTGAATGTTCCTTATTGTGTACTAAGAAGCTGTTGAATGGATTTGTATTAGTTGCTGTTTATCTTGAGTCAACTTATTTTTTTAGAGGTTTTTAATTATTTTTGAAAGGGCAGTAAATAATCTTAAACATATTTATTTCCTGGTTTGATTGAGGTGTAAATGTAAGTTATTTCATTGAGAATAGTTAAGGATTATACGACAACTGATGAGGGAATAAGAGTACATTTAGATGGTCTTAAAAGAGGAGTGAAAAATATTAATATCCGAGAACCAATAATCGTTTGTTATTACAGAAGACAGAAAAACAAGAATTCGTCAATTATTGGATATCAGTCATATTTTGCAGAAAAGTGTAAAATATTTACGGCATTGTCCGTTTGAAATGTATCTCTTGGATCGTGGAGCAACACCCTGTAAGAAGAAAGTATGGTTTTATTTTGTTGTTTGGTTTTTAATCATGAAATATTGGAAATAAATACTCGGTTATTTCAGTTTTATAACTGGGTAACTGCTGCACGAAATTAGCTTTGTAACTGATTAATTTATTGTATATTCTAACCGCAGCATAACCTGGCCCGGCATGGCCAGGTGGTTAGGGCGCTCGACCCTCAATCTGAGAGTCGCGAGTTCGAATCCCCGTTATACCAAACATGATCGCCCTTTCAGCCGTGGGGGCGTTATATAGTGACGGTCAATCCCACTATTCGTTGATAAAAGAGTAGCCCAAGAGTTGACGGTGGGTGGTGATGAAGGGTGGCCTTCCCTTTAGTCTTACACTGCTAAATTAGGGACGGCTAGCGCAAATAGCCCTCGTGTAGCTTTACGCGAAATTCAAAAAAACAAAACAAACAAGCAACATAACCTTTCAGTATGTTTAAGTGTGTGATAGTCAAAAGCTATTGGAAAGGAAGTGGTAGACTTATTAATAAGTGCAAATGTATTCTGGTGGAATCGTTGTAAAACAATTTAGCTGAATAAGCGTGACAAGTAGGAACAAAAGTTGAAACTTAAAAAATCTGCAGCATCAGCGGTACGTGCTTTTGTGTGTGTTTCTCTGTGCATGTACTTAGTACACACGTGTATTTAGTTCTATATTATTATGTGTTATTTGTATCTGTGATATCATGTTCATAACACTAAATACGTGGATACGAGTATTTTCGTCTTCCTTTAATAAATAGATTATTATCCACACATTATTACTAAACTTAAGATTTACTTATTTATCACTTTGTAGTTTGTGTACAATGTGTAAAAGCGCGAGTCGGATTACATGCGTAGAAGGTTCTTTAGTCCAACTTAACAGTGTTGTAACCTAAAAGCATAAACCTAGAAGAACCATAATATCGTGATTTCGTATCATTAAATGGCGAAGCAAGGATATATTTGCTGTTCACATAAAAAAAACCCTATTAACTTTAATACTGCTTCGTGGTTCTCATGAACTACACTCGCCATTTACGTGGCAAAGACGACACGTTTCGTGTTTGTTTGCGGAAAGGTTTAACTGGCTATGCTAGGTAGTTAGGTTTGTTTCCATATAAGCTTTCATGATTTCTGTAAACTAAAAAAGCGCGGGGAAATTACAGTGCAATTCTAACAAAGTGTATGCATAAGGATCTTTAAATGGAGCTAATTAATTTAATGGGCGATTTACCTATTAGAAATGTTCTCGGGCTTGTATTGCTTTAACTTTTAGTCTTTGTGAACATTTACACTTAACCCTCAGGTAGAATGTCGTTCTAAGAAATAATTATATGACGAGCAACTTTTTTCAAAAGCGAGCAGAATATACTCCTGATTTCTGAGCCCAGACTATTGATCAAGTGAAAACAACGCGATAAAAATAAACGTGTTTAATACGGCATCTCTATTTATAACTACAGATAGTTATAGTTTTGGATTAAGAAAACTTGATAAATTGAGTCTTTTTTTTTTTTAACAGAGTATATTCTGGATAATTTTACAGAAATTTAATACACTCACTTGGCGAGATAAACTTCACTGACAACAAATCGGGTCCTTGCACTTTTTGTGTGTGTGTGTGTGTGGAAAGATTGTAACAGAATACGATGCAGGGATCGAAATATTACATTCCCTCATTCCCGAGGAATTTAACTTTGCTTGAGGAATTTCGTGATCCATCCGTATTCGTTAGTTATGACCAATGAAAGTGAACACATTGCATGGATTAAATATAAGAATCCCGAATTTGATTCAATAAAGGATCAGTATTAATTTATTGAAATTAGTGTCGAAATAGTAATCTTATAATATCGTTATAACTTGTATAGGCATATAAATGTATAGGGGCATAGTCGGGGGGGGGGGTAGAATAAACACTCCTATGCTATGCAATTTAAAGGCCCACTATTTCTTCTTAAATGGGCACTCGACCTTCATGTAAATCATTTAAGTTTTTTGTATTGAAGAAAAGGTCCACATTTTTTGGGGGGAATAGCCCCTTCCCCCACTTACTCACTGAACATTGTGATGCAACTATACACTTATCAGTCAGTTAATTTTAGTGTATAGCTGTTTCTGTAAACGATGTTTAATAGATGTCAATGAAACATTTTTACAAAATAACTATAAAACTTCATAAGCCCTTCCTAGGTTGTTTAAGACTTCGAAAAGTTAGCAGCAAAGGCCACAACAATAATAATGATGAAAGTATGCTTCTAACAAAAAAATTTCATTGGATATATTTTATTTTTTCAGTTACTACTATTTTAAAACCTACTTAATGTATCCTGAAAATTGCGGTTCTAAAATAAACATTTATCAACTTTTACAACATAAAGAGTGTGGTTGTTTGAGATGGGCATCTGTTAACACTTGTTGGCGACAACTAGCGCTTGGGGAATATGTAAGACGCCTCATTTTGATGAATGTGGTAACTTCATGTAAAATACCACAGTAACGAATGTGGTAACTTCATGTAAAACACCACAGTTTAACGAATGTGGTAACTTCATGTAAAACACCACAGTTTAACGAATGTGGTAACTTCATGTAAAACACCACAGTTTAACGAATGTGTTAACTTCATGTGAAACACCACAGTTTAACGATTGTGGTAACTTCACGTAAAACGTCTCAGTTTAACGAATGTGATAGCTTCATGTAAAACACCACAGTTTAACGAATGTGGTAACTTCATGTAAAACACCACAGTTTAACGAATGCGATAGCTTCATGTAAAACGTGTCAATTTGACGAATGTGGTAACTTCATGTAAAACGTCTCAGTTTGACAAATGTGGTAATTTCATGTAAAACGTCTGGTTGACGAATGTGGTAATTTCGTGAAAAACGTCTGTTTGACGAATGTGGTAACTTCATGTAATATATCACAGTTTAACGAATGTGGTAATTTCATGTAATACACCACAGTTTGACAAATGTGATAGCTTCATGTGAAACGTCTCGGTTTGACGAATGTAATAGCTTCATGTAAAACGTCTCAATTTGTCGAATGTAGTAACTTCATGTAGAACACCCCAGTTTGACGAACGTGACAGCCTCATGTATTGTACTAGTTGAACAATGAGTGAAAGAAATGGCTTGTTACCGGGAGAACCATTATTCCTGACAAAGTCAAAAAATGTAATTTCACAACAGTTTTAGTTTTAGTAAACACACAAAAACACATATGTACTTGAAACCGAATTACATCATGGCGGATTTATTACCTCTCCAGTAGTTCAGGTACAAGCACACTCAATAACACGTACACACTTGAAACCGAAAAAAAAAAGTGTTATTACCATCCAAATAGTATGATTCTACATGCATAAACTGCTTGATAGTAAACTTATATAGTACTGTGTACTAACATTACGAACTTCGATATACTGCTTGTTAGTAAACTTATATTGTACTGTGTACTAACATTACGAACTTCGATATACTGCTTGTTAGTAAACTTATATTGTGCTGTGTACTAACATTACGAACTTCGATATACTGCTTGATAGTAAACTTATATTGTGCTGTGTACTAATAGTACGAACTTCGATATACTGCTTGATAGTAAACTTATATTGTACTGTGTACTAACATTACGAACTTCGATATACTGCTTGATAGTAAACTTATATTGTGCTGTGTACTAACATTACGAACTTCGATGTACTGCTTGAAAGTAATCTTATATTGTGCTGTGTACTAACATTACGAACTTCGATATACTGCTTGAAAGTAAACTTATATTGTGCTGTGTACTAACATTACGAACTTCGATATACTGCTTGATAGTAAACTTATATTGTGCTGTGTACTAACATTACGAACTTCGATATACTGCTTGAAAGTAAACTTATATTGTGCTGTGTACTAACATTACGAACTTCGATATACTGCTTGATAGTAAACTTATATTGTGTTGTGTACTGACATTACGAACTTTCGATTTTGCTATTGTACCAAAACAAATAGTAACAAATGATAAACGACACTTGTCGCGTTTCCATGACAAATATTTGCTGCACTGTTGTATTTCTAGTACATTGCGTGTTTATTTTATTCGTTATTTATTTATTTTTAGTCATTCCGGGAGGATCATACACGTTTCAGCTCTCAAATATGTGTTTTATTGTGTTAGTGAAAGAGTTTGGAACATTTAAACGTCTGACGTGTATATCTCATTAGTACAGTTATTAGAGGTGGAAAAATGTGTTCTTGTTACTCTTTATATATACACCTGGAAAA
>NW_013665930.1:463028-477228 GCF_000517525.1 Limulus polyphemus
AAGCAATCCTGAAAAATATTTGGGGGTGCTTAACTTTTTTCCAGGTGTATAGATGAAATTTAATAATGCTTAAAGCCCCTTATTTTTTTGCCTTGATCTTGTGCACCTGGATTCTGGTATCAGGAAATGCATTGTCATAGAGGGGTGGGAGAAGGAACATGTGGTAACTGTGGGAAGATAGCACCATTGGCTCAAGTAGATGCCGCTGCTGTTTTGTAATACATCTTCTCCATTTTGATGAAAAAGCTTGTCCAGTTGATGACAACGTTCAAATTAACTTCTCCAGATGGTTTCTAATGACGTTAAGGTTAAAAACATTACTTTTCTTGAAAAAATCCGAAGTTTTTGTTTCTTTTCAAATTTGGATTTCATATATTACTAATAACAAACAATGTTAGTACTAGACACCTGTTTATTACCAATATTTTCTTTATTGAAAAACTTTGCTTTAAATAAAATTTCAGGGTATCTGTATAATTAAAAAAGTAACGTATGTGTGTGTGTGGGGGGGGGGGGAAGCTTTTTAAAACTTTATTAGGCTATACAAAAATGAAAGGAAGAGGGAAGTACAGACAACATCACCGTATGGTATGCGTAAGGGAGGGGTGGGTGTAGATAGTACTAAGCTTTACAAATAGATAGATATTTGGGGAATGTATCTGTCATCCCTAAGATCCTCTTTCCAGACAGTAGTGTTTATATATTAAGATATTTTTGTTTGTGTGGATTTCTTCAGTTGTTTATAGACACTTAAAGTACCGGTGTAGTCACCCTTATGAGTTTTAATATTTGCTTTCTTTACCCAGGTTTTGAAAGTGTCGCTGGATTTGATGATAAGTCGATCGGTTTGTTATTTTTTATCAGACCACTCGCCTCTAAATGTCTTTTGTACTAGAAGTGCTTGGTGGGTATCGCATGTTATGGAATAGGTTTTACCTCGCAGTCATTGAGATGCCCCGCATGGCCATCATATTCGTTTAGAACTTTACTTACGTAATCTCATACGTGAGTAGTGTAGGCAGATAAATGTTTCAGTTACTTCAAAAACACAGCACGGCCTGAGATCTAGTGGTGACTATGTGGCACTTATCCGCCCATGACTGTATTTTTGGCATTCCCGAGCCTGGTTAATGTGTGTGGGGTCATTTTGGCGCTAGAATGCTCTAGTTAAAATGACAATGGTACGATGACAGAATGCATGGTCTTTATACTGTAAGTCCTTAGTAAAGCTCTGTGATGCTGCTGAGACTAGAAAGGTGTAATAGGTCCTTGATGGGGTTGGTTCAAATACATCACATGACCAGCCTTAAACAGGGTGTTACATCTTTTCAATCTTATGTAGGTGTGTGTGTAACTCATACTAATCATCGGTAGTGCATAATCCAGGATAGAGCAGATAACACTTTTGTAAGCAAGAATGAGTAGTTGGACTCTAATGTAGGCATCTTCCAGAATTAAAGCTACTTCGAAGGTGTTGTGAAAAACTTCAAAGCTTCACGTGTATCAGTTATGAATTCAGCAGTATTGATACAGGTTTTTCTTCCTTGTGATAACCACCTAATGATGAGGGCAGCAGTGGCCCAATCCGTTAGCAAGCTTTCTAGCTACAACCTTCTCTTGGATCTGACCAAGTATGTTTTATAGGATGATGATTTGATGACCTTTAAGATGAGAGTGGATCCTCCAGGGGTTTGGGTAAGGATTTGTTAAAGGCAACCGTCCATATCTCAGGGATAGCACTTGTTCCCCAGCTACATTGATTCTGTGATACTAACTTCAACAGCCCTGTAACTCCATCTTCAGGTCTATGTATGGCTGTGCGTATCTATCTCGTCCAAACTAAAGATGGCTTCCATATCTGAATGTAACTGTAGCTCAGATAGGAGTTGCTGTGGCCTGAGCCTCTCTTGCATGTCACCATGGTAACATTGGCTAATGTATCTGCTCATAAAGGCGCTGCTTTAGTCTTAATCTCTAGGAAGTGGGATACCATCATAACTATCGTAAGTGTGACTGACCTGGTCAAGGTTTTGGTTTCTGTGCTAGTAGTAAGCTTGTGGAAGTACTTGTGAGACTGGCCTTGCTGCGCAGTTCATTTCATTACATGTCTCATGTTAAGATTATCGAAACTTGTGTGGATCTGTTATGATTAAGCATTGTGAATCTTTTTTGTTTATCGATTTCCCTCAATTTCATGTTAAATCTTGTTATATTCGGTGTTTTGGCATCATTGATATACTTGAATATTACTAATCTAATCTGCTTATTCTGGTTTTTATGTTTTACTCATTAAGATCTGTTGCAGAGCATGCTTACTGGGTCATGCTGCATGTTCAAAGGATGTCTGTATATCTTTGACAGTATGTGTTTTACTCATTAAGATCTGTTGCAGAGCATGCTTACTGGGTCATGCTGCATGTTCAAAGGGTGTCTGTATATCTTTGACAGGATATATTGTGGGTTAATTCAAAGTTCATAAATATTGCAATCATAAACTAAATATATTAGTTACAATGGATTATTGTGGCTAACATACTGTTATCCTTGTTAACGTAAGCGCACGTTGTGCTCAAATTATTTTTTAGCTCTGTATAAGCTAGTCTAGAAAGGGGAAACAAAGAAACTGTGGCTTTTTGCAGGTAGACCTTTTTTTATTGCCATAAAAAACACGTAATGCAACTTGATGTCTAAACCAGATAATTCCAAATCATTTTAATCATTAAGGGTATTCTCTTAGCATTATTCCATATGTTTAACGAAACATAGAAATTGTAAATAATCTATGTACTAGCAGAGACCCGCAGAACATTTGTATTTATTATTACAACAGTACTTCTTGAAAATACAAGATTTCTAGAATAATACAAAAGAATCTCATTCGAAAACACTGATATCTATAAGTCCACTTGTATTAGACATAACATTAGTTAAGTCTTTATTAAGTACGGCCTATATTCGATAAAGAGATAACACTGTAATTTGTGTACGCTTTTTGCTTTAGTTTAGTTAAGGCTAAACTTTACCGTACTATCAATAAATAAAGTTATAATGTTAAAACTTTGATAAACTTTTAATGTGTTGTTATACAAAATGTCTACTAAAAGTATATTTTCATCCGTCTTCTATTTACATCCATTGAATAAAGTGCGCACGCATGCGCAGTTAAATAGTAAGGTGCGCTTGCATTTTCAGGACAGACAGTAACTGAACTTTATTATAATAAAAGATGCATCATTAGAACGATCATGTGAGTTTAATTCGGAAAGCAATGACTGGTATGGATAAAGGCGCAAAAGACTGGAATTTCTTAAATAATAATAGAATGAAATTCAACGTTAAATTTCGGGACATAATTGTCCATGTGTAAAAACGTGGTGGATTATTCTCATCAACCATGACGTTGTCTGTGCGCAATCAACGTAGAGTAACCAGTTTAGATGGTGTTCATACTTTGGATTTTGTAAACCATGAAACTAAGATAAAATCAAAGTAACTAGTTTTTCAAAGTTAATGAACTTCGTGATTGGTTTCTAAGAATCATAATTGTTATATTGTATTATATTTGTGGTACAAACCGTTTTTTGTTTGACTAAATATAGTTGGGATAATCAGTAGTTCTCTGTTTATTAATTATGATGCAGAAAATGCATTAATTTCCTTTAAGCCTTAAGATTGCTAGTTAAGTCGGTATCACTAATACAAGATTGCTGTTGAACCCTGGTGGAAGACAGCAAGTTATAGATGTTTTATCTTTAAATGGAATTATGCAAAAGTTAGCTGTAAAATATTTTTGTTCACAGGATCTCTGTTTGCTCGATGATACTGTTAAAGATATACCATGATTATTTAGGTGTTATTCTTGTCGACTGCGAACAAATTTCGTAAAACGTTCTTGAATAATGATCCGTTAGCCTGTCGCAATCTGAGGGTCGTGGGTTCGAATCCCCGTCCCACCAAACAGTGTTCGCCCTTTCAGCTGTGGGGGCGTTATAATGTGACGGTCAATCCCACTATTCGTTGGTAAAAAGAGTAGCCCATGAGTTGGTAGTGGGTGGTGATGACTAGCTGCCTTCCCTCTAGTATTTCATTGTTAAATTAGGGACGGCTAGCGCAGATAGCCCTCGTGTTGCTTTGCGCAAAATTCAAAAACAAACTGTTAGGCTGTTTGTCAATACCTAAAAGACATGGTAAATACAAATACATCATTAGTTAATATGGTTAATTTATTATGTTCTTTACATAATTCTGACTTTGGATAAATCTGATTCAGGGCGCACTGTCCATTGATGATAATTCTCCGTGGTTGGCTGATGTAGTGCAACAGTAAATTATTACATACTATCTTATTTAAAGTATTGGGGTATTGTGGTCTAGTACCGTGCGTGCCGGGCTGTTATTCCGAGGGTTCATGGTTCGTAACTCGTTTCTGTTGGAAATATATAGAAATCGCACTCTGCACTTTGGTCATTGGTGTGTTAATCGTATTGATCAAATTCCACTATTCAGTTAGAGGAGCATAAGTGTTGGCGGTGGGTGCTGTTGACTATCTGCATTCCCTGTAGTCTAGTGCAGATAGCTTTTGTGCAGCTTTACGCGAACTTACGAAATAAAGCAACCAAACAAAGCTCCTTTATTCGTTGGAAAAAATTGGTAAGGTCGATACTCCATTCGAGTTCCAATGCCGTACACTGGTGTAGGTTAATGATCCTGATTATATACTAGATCATTAGAATACAGCGCAAAGGTTATTTGCAGGAAATACGGTTTGTACTGTGCATGGTTTCACATCTGTGGGCTCTCGCGTTTAACTGTCGTTTACACGCGATAATAGCAAATAAAATGGTTAAAAGCAATAAAATGATCACTTCCTTTTAGCTGGTTATTTATTTGTAGACTTTGAGGTTAAGGACAAGAAAGCTATACTACAGAGGTAAGGTCCATCAATTTGTTCAAAGGACAGCACACGATAATTGCAATGTTTGTAATAAATAGTGCTTTGGGCTATGAATGGGAGAATTACGTCTGTTTGTGGAAAGATTAAACATTATTCAAAAATTTACACTAGAGGTCGTTTACAGCTAAGAGTGCATAGTGTATATTATATGTGATTATGCAAGTCTATCCAGTTATATGTTTATAATTTTATACAAGAAAGTGAATGAAATAATTATCCTTAACTTAAAATACTGACTTGTTTTCGTTTAAAAAAAGAGGTCATCACAAATTGTAAACTTTCAAAATGCAGAATTTATTTTTGATTGACATGTTTTGAGCTCAGACACACAGAAGTCAACGTGTTTATATATACACATGAAAATATTCATTATGAAATATTCCATATCTAACCACCAGGTGTAACAAGCACTGGTTTGTTTGAAATTCAAACTAAATAAAAATAATCGTTTATGAAAGTTATATTTCAATCCTACTACTTTTTTTTTGAAACTCAAGCCCTAACTCGTAATAAAGTTTTTATAAATCACTTTTGTTGCTTTTTCTGCTGCTCCTGATTAATCAGAATAGAAAAACCAAAACTAATTTGTATTAAGAAGAATAAAAACATTAAATTTTGCGCTTATTTTGAGATAAAAAAACAACACTTGGTCATAAAACATTGAAGACTTTCACCAAAAGTGTAATATTAGTTTGAGTTTTTAATGACTTTTTTCTACATTTCAAACAACTTTAAAAATTCAAATCTATTTTGTTCTTTATTTTATTCCCACTTCACCCATAGAGTAAGTTTGAAGTTTTTTATATATTGAAGTTTTTCAATAAAAGAATTAGAGAGATTTGCCTGTTTAAAAATAATTTGTTTTTCATTAGTGGTACTCATAAAGGGTTGTGATATTACAACGGCATTATTAAACAGAATTAGAACATTCTTTAATCATATAACTTTGATACTTTAAGCCAGTTAATTCGTGGAATATCTAATATCAAAATTAAAAAAAGAGTATTTTTCTGTTAAAGCCCTATCGTACTAGACTGGAGATTTTGTAAGCATCACTTCTTATACTAAAGTGTGTTTTATGCATAATGTTTATTGTTCCATTATTCTTATATTTATACCTGTATCATATTTATGAAGTTTAATTTCAGAAAAAAAAACAAGTTTTTAGTTGATATTTACACTCAATTGTTTTGAGAATGTACGCGTTCATTGCTACGATTTTGGAAGAATTTATGTGTGTAGTACAGATTTGGATGTAGGCTAATCTAGTTAATCGTACAAAAGAGTTTTTGGGACCAGATGCAGAGACACGTAAATGCTTCAAAAACAAAAACAAAAAACTAAATGTAATCTCTAACGATTTTATGCACTTGGTTAAAGTGGTAATTTTCAATGCATATTTTTCATTATATTGTTTTTTTAAAGAAAAAGTTCAGTCAACTGCTTTGTGTGATCTAATTTTTAAACTATATTTTTGTGTATAGATCTTTGATGAAAATAACATACAGTAATAGAGAAAACATTCTGTAAACTATCATTAAAATGAGTACTTGTAACTATAATATTATTTCAATTTAGTCCGATCGCGACTTGATCTCTGAAAAAAGAAAGCTGAGACTATTTTGTGCGTGTTTAGAAGTAACAAAATACTTTTGGAGAACGTTCTCGACTACTTTGAAAGACTATGATCTAGCATTTGCAGTGGGACTTGGGAGATAGCAAACGTATACCTGAAATCCCGTGATGTCTGCCTTGTTGCCATGACGACGGCTTCGAGAATGAAGGCCGCGCGCGACAGAAACATGAGGGTTTGAGCAATGATACAAATGTTAGACACCAACAATAAACCCTGTTTCCGCGTTGCTTAGTTACTTCTGACGTCTGTTATTGTTATTTTCTGTTATAGGTGGTTCTTCCACATTTTAATGTTTTAACTGTCATTTTTAACAATATGTTGTATAGATACATTGTTTTCAAAAGCAACGTGATAGGATGTCTGAAGTGTGACAAGGAGGTAGTCATTAATATAAATGAAACCCAAAAATGTTTTATGCTGAGTTTGCAATACCTTCACATTAGCGTCAGTTCTTCCTAGAAATATTATATTGATGGTGATTTTCTTAAAATATACATATCGGCTTTTTTTATATATCTATACCGTTCAAAACGTCTGTTGATTTCAGTCATAAGATCATCATTGATGACATCATTGATTAATCTGGAACAGTGGTTCCCAGACTTTTTCGTTGCGCGAACCTACATTAAAACAATTCAAAGGGATTGTAATAATAATAATAATAATGTCTTATTGAACTTTTCATTGGTAAACTGAATGGGGGATACAACAACATATTGAATTACTAAATTATAAAAATTATATTACGTCGGTTGAAAGATGTGGAAAAAGAACCGTGACTTAACACTTTTGATGTGATATGTGAACTTGTTTAGCAAGTATAGATTCTCCAAGCGTTGCTATACACTTGTTAGTTGCATTCGTAGTTCTGTTCCTACATCTTTCAGACGATTACGTTTCTTTGTGTTACACTACTAAAGAAAATGGCGGTTGACAAAGGGGATGACTTATAAAGGATGGTTTTAATTTTATTGTTATCAAGTAAAATGTATTAAAATATGAAATACTGCCATTTTTACGGTAAATAATACAGAAAAATTAAATATTTTTCTAAGTGCTTGCGACCTCATTGGGAAACCCTGATCCATAATTAACTGTTGAAATGTACTTCCTTCGCAGAAAGCTATTCTTATGAATGTGGTCTCTCCCAGGTAAGAAATCGATGACATACAAGTCACATGACTGCGTTTCTCAGGGAAGTTCGTGATTGTCTCGTTTCAGTGAGCTCCTGGGGTAAAGGAAACGAAATGTTACTGATTGAACATGGAGGATTTCGTTTATTCACTTTTTTGGGGGTGAGGGTGGGGGGCTATAAAATGAAATTAACATAAAGAGTGAGCTTAAGAGTTGCTGCTAATATCACTCGGTCAATCACCTGACTATTAAGATATGATTCATTAGTTTTTATTTTCTTACAGTTGTATTTTATAACTGGCTAATAAACGAAATTCCAGCGGATGAATAAGTAGAAAATGTGCATACCCTGTAATTTTCAGAATTTGGACACTCACAATTAAGTTTACCTTCAAGCACCGAAAATATTAACCACATGTGTAGAAGAAATTTTATTTTAGAGTAAACGGACTTCTTTATTCTACGTTTGGTATTAAAAATGGTCCCGACTCCGTAATTATAATTTTATTTTAGAATAAACGGACTTCTTTATTTTACGTTTGGTATTAAAATAGGTTCCGACTCTGTAATTATAATTTTATTTTAGAGTAAACGGACTTCTTTATTTTACGTTTGGTATTAAAAATGGTTCCGACTCTGTAGTTATAATTTTATTTTAGAGTAAACGGACTTCTTTATTTTATGTTTGGTATTAAAAATGGTCCCGACTCCGTAATTATAATTTTATTTTAGAATAAACGGACTTCTTTATTTTACGTTTGGTATTAAAAATGGTTCCGACTCTGTAGTTATAATTTTATTTTAGAGTAAACGGACTTCTTTATTTTATGTTTGGTATTAAAAATGGTCCCGACTCTGTAGTTATAATTTTATTTTAGAATAAACGGACTTCTTTATTTTACGTTTGGTATTAAAAATGGTCCCGACTCTGTAGTTATAATTTTATTCAGTATCAGGCTTATCATCCATCTGTTATACCATCATGGACATAACTGACTTAGTAGCGTTTATGTCACAATGTCTTCTATGAACTGTTACTGTTAACTTGTATACAGTTTTGAAGAAAATAAAAGGCGATGTTACCTACTGAATAGTCTTACTTCTGGCTTTTCCCAGACTTCTACATAGTAAACACCTGGTAAAACACCTGGTATGTTATCATGTAACCAGAAGTGGTTGTAATGTGTGACGTCAACAGTATTGACTTGAACCGTACCCATGAAGGGATCAAAATAGACTAAAAATACAGATCTCACTTTACATCCTAAACAGTGTGACATTGCTTAGAACATAGTTGATTAGTAAACATTATGAAACTTCGCGATAATAATTGTATTTAAATACCGAAAATAAAACACCTTTTGTAGGCTAATAGTCAGTTTAATAATTCTTAATCACGTAACAGTTACAAGATTTTTGGGTTTAACGCTTAATCTGTCGAATAATGATAATAATAAACTTTAAATGCGATATGTGTGATGAAAATAGCTGTACTGAAACCTGATTTCATCACAAATATTAGGCCTAATTGCAAGTTTTATTGAAGATGAAAGAATATTCTCATTAACTGAAAATATAAATTCAGGAGGAATCCCAAATGTAAATAACTTTCGGTTCATAAAGAGCAAAAATTAGAATATTTCAGCTGAGATCTTTACCAAACGTAAAATTAAACAGTTGACAACATTTGCTTTTACAATTAATTATTCAGGGAAATAAACTTTTTCTATAGCTTCTTTGTGTTATTGCTTCTAAGTTTTCCAAACACCAGATTTACGCAATAAGTACATCTTCCTCTAGTTGTCTTTTAATGTTGTTTCTCAGATAATTTCACGTATAATCCTCGATTACAGCATCTTTATCAATTACTTCATTTTTTTTCCTATCGATTTATTTTAAAATCTTTAGTGTTTTAATCCAAGCCATCGATATTTCACTTTTTTCACATTTACTTCAACCAGTTTTTTTTTCTTTCACTACTACTTTTCCCTCGTACATCTTGATCAGTCTTCTTGGGCCTCTTATTTCTCTCTTTCTTTTGAACCAGGTTTTTCTTCCTTTCTTAGATGTAATTTTCTACTCGACAGTCGTTTCTTGATATTTTTTATCCACATTCATTTGTTCCAGGTTTATCGTGTACCTTTCCATTTTATTTTCACCTATAACCCATTTTTGTGTATATGTCGTCTTTCTTAAATAGTACTCTTTGTTATGAATTTTCGCTCGTGAAGGTAAAGTTTTTCTCTTTATTTTCATCAAGATGTTTGGCCACTAAATCTACTTTTGCATGTTTATTTTTTCACTTCTGTCTGCCACCTCTATTGTTTTGTATAGTTTTATATTTTCCTTTCATTATCAATAATATTTCCTTTTATATGTTTTTTTTTTTTTTTATCCAGCACATTCTTCACTTCAGGCGCCATTCGCTTAAAAGAAGGTTTCACATCTTTTCTTATATTGTATTGGCTGTTACCCATGTAAGCACCTGTACCTCTTCTTTTCATCCAAGCCATTATTTCTTGACCTCTTCGTCTTTTCATCCAGCCCCTTCTCTTCCACATTTTCCGTTTCCTTCACTCAAGTTACTCCTCTTTTGCGTTGTATTTTCTATCGTTGAGGCCATCTTTTTGTTTTTGTCATCAAACTAGTAATCTCAGTAAGTCTGTTCTCTCATATTTTTCTTTTTTGTTACTTTTGTATTAGCTCTGTTCGTTTCGTTACAGTATCTTCTTTTCATTTAAATCATCTCTCTTTTACTTTTTTCTCTTTACAAGCTACACGCTTCTTTTTTGTATTTTTATTCTGCCTTTATCTAGGCCATTTCGGCCTCTTCATTAACCAAGAAGTTACCTTTACTTCGTTTTTCCTAATCTAGGCCACTATTATATTTCTTCCTTATTTACTTCATTTTTTCACACTTATATAATTTATTCTCACATTTTATATATTCCTGATTTTCAGTGAGTGTTTTCGGTTCGGTTCGGGCGTCTTTTTTAACTCGCCAAAATCTGATTTCCATTTGTTTAATGTTTTCGTTTTTCTTTTCCCATACTTTTCTGATTTCCACTGAATAGTTCTTACTTGAATATCCCTATCTCTGTCTTTTGTCTAGTGTTATATTTAACGATATTCTTGACGATCTGACACTACCTAGCGTTCTTGCTAGACCTGACGACTCCGAGATCTTTTATCCTTCGTCGAGGTTCATAAAGCTGTCGTCAACGCCTGGGACCCTATTAGTTGGCAAGTTTGAGCTTGGCTGTGCGTTATTTTGCACATACGCACTTGAGAAGCTAATTTTGTTCAGAGTGCTGACTCTGGCTGGAAATGGTTGTAACTAATGACGTCAGGAAAACTTCATCTGCATTGTGCTGCGGGCTCTTTTTCATTTCAACCCTGTAGGCGTGATGTGTCATCCACCATCAGCAAAATTCCTCCTAACTTTCCAGCACCTCGGTTCTATAGAAAGCCAGTGTATCTCAGTATTTTCTTTTTTCTCAACAGACAAGCTACCTTTTTGAATGCACTCGTTTAAAACAAGGGCCAGCGTTAAAAGTATCTGGTATAGTATCACAAATTATTACACTACAATAGAATTAGCTCCAATGTACTCTCTGATTTTTTCAGTCCATGTGTGGAATGATTTTTTTTTTCATATGCACCAGTATCAAAGCAATGTGCAGATGTGTGCTGCTATTTGTTTAGAGGGGTGGTGGAATTTTTAGACCATCAACCCTATTGGATCATTAGGCCGCTTTGTAATGCTACCAGTTGGTTATTTTGGCTTTAGGCCTATCGACTGCCAGGATCATTAAGGCCATCAACGTGTTGAGATTTCTCACCATTACTGAGAATGTGCGCGGTTCTTGATTGGTTGTTGTGTGGCCACGCAGCCGCACAGCTTAGAAGGGACACTGGTTAGCTCCCTCTTACGTTATTTAAAAATTAAGCAAACAACAACAACAAAAAAAAACGTCGAAATAAATAGCAGAACTTAAGTTTTTGTTTAGACAAACGTTGTCTTATAATCTATTTTGTTTCTTTCATAAGAACATTAACATAAACAGAAAAATCTAGTGCCAAAGCTTCCTACCGATTTCCAGTCAATTTCATTTTCTTTGGGTCACCGCCTTTAAAATGCAAAGAAAGCCGACCTCCCGACAAGGGAATTCTGCCCACCCACCCCCCACAACTCAGTGAATTACAGGACTAAAACAGATATTTATGATAACACCATACTAACATACTACAACAGCCACTTATAGAAGCACATTTTCAAACTCGTACACATGGCAGACAGGCAGACTGTGTATTATCAGCAGTTTTGATCTATTATCGCTTAAACTTGTAAGTTGGAACACTTCAGCAATGATTTTTAGCTGGACAAAGAAACGTTTAAAATTACATAACCTCTTATAATGTGATAACTATGCAAAACTATAGGCCTATATAAAAAAACGGCAGTTTAAATTGTTTTTTTCTCTCAACCAGCAAATTCACAAAAAGAAAAAGAAACTGGCCGCTTGGCAATCCTTCCTTATCTAGAGGATGATGAAACGTGGATGTGTGCTAACTTTCAAATTACATCCGTTCGCTTATTTAAACTTCATTGTCTAGATACTGATTTGATTCAACTCAGTCATGTGTCAGCCAGCTTTCCACTGATCATCATCTTCTAGACTGATCCAACTCGGTCGTGTGCCAATTTCCTGATCTCTAGACTATTTCGTCATCTAGACACTGATCAAACACATTCATTTGTAGATTTGATAACATTAATTAATTTAGTTTGAAGTCATACGTAACGCAATAAGTTTTAACCACTCGAACCACGATAGTAGTATGTTGTCTGTCAGTCAGTCACTCACTCAGTAGACACTAAAATGACGTCACGTAACGGACGATTAACGTTGCAATTTGTTATTTCGTGACGTCAGTAAAACGTGCTCATGTCATAAATCATGAGAAGAATTATGCATCTTGTAGGCCACAACACAGCATGACATGTGAACTTCAAAAGCAAGAAATAAAAATATTTGTTACTCTTAATTTTGGTTTTATTTACTCTTGAAAGAGAACACTTTAGGGGACGCTGCGGAAGTACACCTAGTTGTACAATATATTCTTCACAGTTCCTTAACTGAATGTAGAGGCGTAGAAATGGATCTCTTTACAGAATCTCCTTTCGTTGCTTTGTGGAATTACGACCAAACACCATCTTTCAGCTTTCTTCAGGCCCGCCAGTGGCACAGCGGTATGTCTGCGGACTTACAACGCTAGAAACCGGGTTTCGATACCCGTGGTGGGCAGAGCACAGATAGCCCTTGTGTAGCTTTGTGCATAATTAAAAACAAAATCAGCTTTCTTCAGATAATACGTAAACACATTACAACTTTGCATTTATTTTGTAACTAGAATTTGAAAAATGTATTCTGAGTAAATTCATTGTACCCCTTTAGGTTTAATTTCTAGTTGTTTTTTATCAAATATATAAATATATCAACAAATTATAACCCTTAAAAATAATTTCGGTATCAGGGCTTTAGTACAAATAATACCGGACGCCAGTCTACCATGCAAAGTAACAATGCTAATATGAGACTGTGCCATCTGGTTCTGTTTTTGTTTTTTAATATCACCTAAAAAAAATACTGGAATTCCAAATAATTTTGATTCATTTTGACAGAGGAAGTATTTTGAAATCTATTCAAGTCGGTTAAAGATTTTAGGATGTTTCATGCAGTTGGTCAAAATTCGCCATTTTCTAAATTTTATGATCCTAACTCAAGATATGTATGTGTGCGAAATACACTAATATGTGCAACAGGCTGACTATTTATTTATAAGAATTACTTCTCGGCGTCTAAATATAAAAGATAAAAAGAAGAAAAGTTTTTTTTGTTGCTGTTATTTTCGTTGTCAGAACACATGTTTATATTTGATGTATTAAATTTATACGGCTACTGTTAGAATAATTGCTCCCTCCGAAAACATACAAGTATAGTATTATGAATACTGTTTGATTTTGAGTCATGAACTCACCACTAATAAACTAAAGTACTTTATATGTTTGAATAACGTCACAATTAAATATCCGTTATTATTCACGGGACTAACTGGTTATTTTTATATTTGTGAGTTTCTGTTTCTCGCCAAAACGTGAATTTCTGTGAAGAAAAGGTGACGTAGAGGCTTAGTCTATTATTTGATTCACTACTTTTGCTTGTTTGTAATTAAGCACAAAGCTACACAACGGGCTATCTGTGCTCTGCTCACCATGGGTATCGAAACCCGGATTCTAGCGTTGCAAGTCCGCAGACATACCGCTGTGCCACTGGTGGGTCCTACTTTTGCAGAAGCAGACTAGTTTCACTGAATTCACAGTTTAGTAGGTCTACTAAATAAGTTGTTTTAAGATTTGGAGAAGTGGGTTTTTTCGCCTTTTTATTAAGTAAGTTTTCTTGGAATAACACTTC
>NW_013665930.1:477238-489777 GCF_000517525.1 Limulus polyphemus
TGATTCCAAAAATTATATCCATTTTTCACCATCCCGTACAGATTTTTCAGAAAAAGTCATAACAAAATACATAAAAAAACCACAACACGTAGTTTTGAGATTAAAAGACGTAGATCAATGTTCTTCCATTTTCTTCAGTTTATTGTATTTTTGTTAACAAACATAATAATAAAAATGTTCATTGTGGTACATGAAATAATAATTCGATCTAAGTAAGAGTTGTTTTTCTTCCCGATTTGTAAAAAAATCGTTACGTAATATTATTTTCAAAGTCTGCTTAGCTGAATTATGGAAACTCCGTTATTAAAAACAAAACTTTTAAGTTTAAATTCGCAGGCCTGTGTTATATCTTCAACTATAAACATACATCTGTTTTTATTTTAAATTATTCTATAACTGTTTGTATCACATGTAAGTTAATTTGTCTTCCAGAACTGAATGTTTACAAATCAACCTGTTTAACCACTGGTCATTCGGATTAAATAACGAGTTAGCCATTGCTTTCTCTATGACACGAGCGTTACTAAACCCTATACTCAACATCCATTTAGTTTTGGTCACTGAATATAAATCGTCAATAGATTACGGAGCATGTAAGTAAAGAAGAGAGTTTGTGTAACAAACTTTCGAAGTATTATAGTATAATATTACATGTTTAATGTCACAAGTACACACAGCGGATAATGTAATGTAAATCATGTGAGTAACACCGTACTGTACAAACTTTCGTTGCCGTTCTTCAGTTTATAAGCAGTTATTGTGTACAAAACAATGACACACACACATATACATATAGCAAAATTGTAATATCTGTTTATGAAGTAATAGACATCCATTCAGCATAAATATCAGTAATAACTTTTGAATCTCAACACACAGGAAATGTAAACTATAACAAATGTCTGTTAAGTAATTAGCAAATACAAGTCCAGTCTTCTAACAGGAGAAAAAAACAACAACAAACAAAGAAACACGTTCACTGAGTACTTCTAGAGAGTTACAAGTGGGGATATTTTGGTACAGGTTTCACGAAATATCAAAAAAAGAGAGAGGGGGGGGGGCTCGTTCAAAAACGACGCGTTTGGTACAGTTAAGAAAAGTGTAAATAAAAAGAAAAAAGTTGGATATATTATGTTTCGATTGTAACAACTTCAATGCTTAATTGCATTGAGCACAGATTTTTTTTATTTTAAGAGAGATACTTTGTAATAGAAAACATACACTATATTTTTAAAATATTAAAATTATCTTTTGTTTGTTTTTTGTGCAAAGCTGTACAACAGGCTGTCTGAACTTTAACATGGGGAATCGAACTTGGGATTTAAACGATGCAAATTGTTAATCTTACCGCTAACCTACTGGGGGACATTAAAATCATCTAAGTTCTTTTTAACTTGGCATGGCTTTGATTTGCATATGAAGGGAAAATATTTCTTAGTTGAGGTTTGTATTCGATTTTAAGAAGCAATCTCTGATTCAACAGCAACAGAATGGTAAGGCACTTTCTAGAAATCATATACAGGTATTTAGTCCTTTTTTTTCTGAAAATCTAGAGGAATATGCAGTTTATGAGGAACCCAGAGGTTTATATAATTTGATAACATCCAAAGAAGTTATGGTTGTTTTTGTCAGTACATTTGAGAGTTGTTGTTTTTTACCTTAATTCAGACAACGTTCATGGTATTGTTATTATACGTTTTCCATGGAACACTCACCATTCCGAACTTTTCTGTAAGACCTCCGAGGAACTGCTGAGTCAACGAGCCATAATCTCCAAGTGTTTTTTTTTGTCTAGATGGAAACGAGGTTGAATTCATAGTTAACCTGCAAATATATAGTAGCAAAATGTCCGAAGTGTTACAAGTATATCAGGTGTGGATACAATCACGATGGCGCATCATTTGCTCAAATTTAATCATAAGAGTGGTTAGAGAAGCATTGACGGGAGAGGTTCTATGAAGCGATCAAATAAAATTACATCTGGTACAAGCTGTTTAAGGATGTATCTGACGACTTGCCCACAAATGGGGATGAGAGCAGAAGAAGGAGAACGATTCAAGATCAGGTAAGGATCAGAAAATAAAAATACTTTTTCTGAGTGACTTGCAATAATATTACACCGACAAGAGGAGTACTAGAATAATAGAGAAACAGCATGAACGATAGCGTGCGGGTGGTCCACTTTGATAGGACAGAAACACCTTAAAGACTACTCGATCAAAGAAAACAGCACGGCAAAGTGATTCCTAGACCATGCCCTACACAGCCATGTGTCTCACTTTTAGGCTTCCGGATTTGATGGGATACTCCACCACCTACCAAAATAATCATATTTCCTGCCGTTGACTCAAAGATTGCTTGTTAAAACTATTTTATAAAGTTATAAGTTAACAATGATTGACAAAAAATAAACCGGGAGAACTTTTCTATTTAACTCGAACAAACATAAAAAAAAATACATTTGACTACAAATACTTACCAGTCTGACACTTTCTATTCGTGATGAAGTTAGTCGTTTACATGACTGTAAAAGAGACCAAGTGCTCTGCAGAAATTAGCCACAAACGTTGTTTGTTAAAACGAAGATTTTTTTTTCGTCCGGGACCTAAGACCAAATATAGTGATAAAACGTAATTCTTTTGATATTCAGAGTGGAATGCAAAAAATCTCTTTGTCTGCATTTGATGATGCAAGGATGAACAGTTTTTTGTTTTGGTTTTTGGCGTCATTCGCGTGCCTTTTGACTTTAGGCTTCCCTTTGATTTTGCTTTGACAATAATATAAAAGAAGTCTTTACACTTTTTATAAGAAACTTATAAAAATATTCTATCTTTCTTTAGCTCTGTGTAAAAAAAAAAAGAACAAAATTGGATTTTTGACACAGCAAACACTGTCATAGCTTGTAGTCCAAGATAATTTCGACTTGCAAAGATGCCAGTAAGTTCTTTTTTTTTTATTACTATTGTAACATTGAGTGGTTTTAAGGATGTTGTCTAAGAGGTTTTTATGGTTTGTTATTCTCTGTTTAAAACGTATTCGCCAGTAGTTGTGCTATTCTCCCAGAACAATGTGTAACCCAAAAATAGCCATTAGAAGTTTCAGCGTGTTTTCTTCCAATATGTTGATGCACAGATGGAGTTTTGAAATGTTAACATGCTTTGATCATAGTTCTCATTTCACTTAATGAACTCAGTTATTTCTTGGCCTCAAAGTTTATCTAAATTGCCTTTATAAATATTAAAATGGAACTTGTCCCGCCAATGAAACTGAAGCTGTTTCTCTGTGTGTTATAATCCAACCCTCTCCGTGCGTGACTGCAGCTTTAGTTGTGGGCATAGCTTGTATTTTGTTGGGAAGTACAGTATATACGTGAATGTTTAAATTACAAAACAAAAAAAGCAATAACCCAAACTCTTTCACAAGGTCGGAAGGGTTACCTGCTCGGGTTATTAAGATTTGTACTTGTAATTTTCTTTTGTGTGTGTGTGTCCTATATTATTTCTTAGTATCTTTACGTTGATATATAACAAAAAGCCCGTTAAATTGTTTTTTAAAACCCGTTGTTATTACTTACACGATTTTTAATTGCAGCTGTTGTGATGTCTTTTTTTCGCCCTTTTTCTGTCCTTTCATAGGTAACTGCCAATGAGAAGGTATAGATTTTTTATGGAAATAGTAAATATTTTGAAAAACGGGCTCTAAGCATTACAAAACGCATAATTTAGTGCTTGAGAAAGGGTTTTTTCCTGAATGATTTTAAAAACTAAAAAGTAATACTTAATACAAGAAGCTACCGAGAGCTTGAAATTTATAAATAACATAATTATCTACGATTTTCAGTAATGAGAAAACATTACCAATTTATTTAACACATCGGACCATTTCTCTCTACGTAGTCCCACGGTGGGACAGCGGTAAGTCTACGGACTTACGATGCTAAAATCAGGGGCTCTATTCTCGTCGGTGGACACGCAGTAGATAACTTTATCTGGCTTTGCTATTAAAACACACACACACACTCTGTACGTTTCGTACCAGCAGTGGTTAGTGCCATTCTGTGGATCTGAGGTTCCGTGGCTCGTGTCCCGTTTCCGCAAAAAAAAACAACAAAAAATTATAACGCGCTGCGCATTTTGGAGCCGTAAAATTTCACTATCGGTCTGACAAGAATAGCCCAAGAATTGGCGGTGGGTGTCGTTGACTAGCGACCTTACATCTAGTCTGTCACTTCAAGATAACGGACGTCTAGTGCAGATGTCTCTCGAGTAGCTTGGCGCGAAATTCAACAAACAACGTAATACCAGTTACATTAATACAAGAAGGCATAAGTGTTTTTATCACTAGTTGAATGACAGCTAACTTTTATAAATCAGACCCGTAAACATTTAAAAACTAATAACTCCTTTCAAAAGTGCTCATTAAACACTAGCTACATAAATATGAATCTGTTTCTGGTGGGTAAAAATGATGAACGTGAAAAAAATTGATTTCATTTATTTACAGCAGCCAGCAAAACCCAAAACTGTAACGCTTCTTTATGTAGTTAGTGTAAAAACTTATCTGTCATTTAGCGAATAAAAAAAAAAAAATCCTTCCTAGAGTTAGCAGAACCCTGCTTTGGTACAGCTGTAAATTAAGACAGGAAGTTAGAAGACATTTGAACATAGGAAACATAATTATGTGAGAGTGTATATATATATATATATATATATTCTCTACTGCATCTTTGTGTCTTCCTTCTGTTCTCAAGCATGCAGATGCCCTAAATGTGGTGTGTAGTTCCAAGAATTTACATCTGGTTTCCAGGCTGTGTTGCTGACTCCCTCGAAGAATGGCAGTTTACACCCCTCCTGCGCTAGAAAGAGGCGCCGTCAAGTCTAAAATTTCGTAACCGCTTGGGTTAATTTGGAATCTTTTGTTGGTACTTATTTCACGGATATAATGTACACACCATCGCATCAAAAAATAGAATGTTAAAAGTCCAAAGTTAATGCGCTATTGTACTTGTGCAAGTATGGCACGAACACGGAGTCGAACCATGTTAGATACTTATCCCAGATTATTGGTTGTTTATCCATGATGTATTGCCATCGCACATGTTTGGTTGGCATTATCTGTATCTATATTTGTGAAGGTCGAATGTTGGCATTTAAGCAGCTTGTGGCAAATGTTCAGCATATGGTTGAATTAATGAGACGTATCTTTTCCCAAATCTCTTGTTACAGATGTTAATTATTTACTCTAGTTTTCTGGATTAAATGAGCTAAGCATGGTCTAGTGATTAGCTCGGACTGTGAATCCGATGATTCCAGGTTCGCGCCCGTTGCCAAAAAAAGCGTGCCCCTAACTTTGGGGGTCATGGGTGTATACTCTTAGAGTGACGATGAAATCCCACTATTCGAGAGTACAGTAGTCCACAAGTTGGCAATAGGTGTTACTATCTGCCTTCAAAATGAGATATAGCTGGCGCAGATATAGCCATGTGTAGCTTTGCAAGGTTATTCGAAACAAGCTAACAAACCGTTTTTTTTATACCAGTAAATAGAATATATAAGATATATCTAGAATAACATCGATATCTAAAAGGAATAAGAAGTATACGCTATTAAAAAATAAACTAAAAGAACGCTACGACTTCAATATCTTTGTTATTTCAACAGTTGAAGAAAAAATCTGTTTTCGCTGGAGTTACTACAACGGCCACCTATTTGACCCTTTGATGTTTGTAAAGTTTTGTTATATATGAACATTTTTAGTTTTGACACGTTTCAATGATGTGGTTGGACTCCTAACTGTTCCTTTGTCTTATTGGGCTGTGACGATTTCTTACGGATGGTCTTATCTTGTCTAAGAATATGGGGGAAATGTTGACCGGTCTTTATTTTGAATAAGAAAGTTAGAATCTTTCAAATAAAGATATTGTACTGTAGTCCGGTAGATTTACGGACTTACAACACTAAAATGCGAGGTTCGATTCCCTGCTGTAGACAGAGCGCTAAAAATAAACAAACAAACAATAAATAAATATAGTAGTTATTAACTTCCCAAACACCATATATATATAAAAGGTAGTATCTCATCTGCAGTGACTGAACTTTCAGAGAAAATCCTAATTAATAAAGGTTGTATGACAGACTAGTCTGACCGGCCAAAAGGAATGACCAATATAAAGATTGGATTGGCTGACAGAGAAGGCCCCACCAAAATGGGCTGACTAATAGTGAAAGCAGCACTAACTGATTGTTACGGAAACAGTGACGGATTTGCTGCCATTAAATCGAAACCTAAATTGGATTTCAAAACTAGTGATCGGAAAAGTATTTTACCAAATCATGTATTACATAACATAAAATACAACATTCAATTACTAAATATAGGTAACAAACAAACTGTTATAAAAAAAAGAAGAAAATAACATAAAAGACAAACGCATCTTTAAATTAATTTTCATAAACCTCCCTTAATTAGGTATATAATACTAATCTTTGATCGTTACAACTGTTTACGTCACGATCGCACGTCACTAGGCGGCGAAGCTGTCTACAATGTCGTCATAGTCTCATAAAATGAGTAACTGTGACTCAATTGCTAGCGCACATACGGCCCGGCATGGCCAGGTGGTTAGGGATCTCGACTCGCAACCTGCGGGTCGCGGGTTCGAATCCCCATCCCACCAAACTTGCTCGGCCTTTCAGCCGTGGGGGCATTATAATGTGACGGTCAATCCCACTATTCGTTGGTAAAAGAGTAGCCCAAGAGTTGGCGGTGGGTGGTGATGACTAGGTGCCTGACCTCTAGTCATACACTGCTAAATTAGGGACGGCTAGCGCAGATAGCCCTTGTGTAGCTTTGCGCGAAATTCAAAACAAACAAACAAGCTAGCACAGACGGGACGTTTAATCTTTTACTATGTTTGACTTCATATGTCATGTCCTTCGGTGGGACAGCAGTAACTTTGCGAAAATACAACGCTTAAATCCAGGGTTCGATTCCCCCGCAGTGGATCAGCAAATACCCTAATGTGGCTTCGCTCTAAGATAAACAAACAACTTACTCTCGGATCATTCTTCACCCTTTTTAGAAGAGAGAAAGAGCGCTCTGTTTAACAGTTAGTGGCAGATGTGCAAAGGAACACTTGAAGAGATATATCCACGTTCGGGTAAACGGAATGTAGATATCGATTTTGAAGTAACTTGCACATCTGGAGAACTAACCTTCCTTCTTCTCCAAAGCTTACTAGAACAAATCGAAAGTGGAGACACTCATTAACGAATGATTCCTACAAGTCATCTTTGTAGCACAAAGCAATTGTTTCAAGCTTGATCTGCTATTACTTATGGCGGAGTTTGGATACTGTTACTGAAGAACTGACACCTTCCAGAAAGTACCATGTAAGTCGCATTTCTTCACTCCAGTTTTTAGTGAACACTGTCTATTATTGTGACGAAGGTTTCCACTTTAAATTTATCTCTTCCGGACATTTCCACTTCATTTGTGCGTGTGTGTTTTGTCGAGCTGAAATTTGCATTTCCTTCTTCATTTTATATTAACTTCATAGACTAGAATCCTTACATTAGCAAAGCTTTTTTCCCCATTTATAAACTTCGAATATCTTGCGGGTGGATTTAACAAATTATTAATGGTTCGTAAAGTTTGTAGTTTTTTTACTGGTTTCAGTGATTTGCTTCAAGGGTGAATTCTCAAGAAATGGCCGTGAAAGCTTATTCAAGTCCTTCTAGTTGACGTCAGAGACCCGTAACTTCACTCTTCGTGGTTGGTTTTTCAGTAGCTCCTTTTTCTATTTCCTTCAAAGCTTTAATGATGCCATCCAAGTTTTTGTACAAATCTGAGCGATCCTTCTCACAAGAAGACTATTAGATCTCGGGAGACTTTTCTGTACTTTACTGCCTGTCTTCAATTTAGACAGTAAAAAGCTTCCATCGGTGAGTAGTAATACGCAGCAAAGAAGTCACAGAGATGCTGGACAATGCTGAAAAATGAGTGTGCTTCCTGACACCTTTCTGTGGCACATACTCAACCAAGTTCAAAGAGTGGACGGAACAAGACACTTAACTAGTATGAGGATTCAAAATGTTCATCTTTGCTTGTAAGTCACTGTAGGCGCAGGACATGTTGCTGCCTTTGTCGTCAGTTTGTGATGTCAGTGTCATTGGAATCAAGAGTAGCAGTCGCGGTTTTTGCTGGCTGTGCAGACTTATGAGCAGTGTTTGGGATAACATACAAGAAACACTCAACTGGCAAGCCACCTTCTTTCATATATCTAAATATAAAACCTAGCTGTTAAATGTGAGAGATGCCCGGCCTGGAGTTTACACTGATGGAGAAGTACTTGGCATTCTTGATCTTATTAATAATCTTAGCGATCACTTTTGACGCCATCAACTGTACGAATTCATCACATATGGTCGAGGAGAGATAAGATGTTTTTCCACTTCGGCACTTTCATATCGTACTATGTGCTCTGCCAAAAAGAAAAGGGGGGGAAGGGGACAGATTCAACAATTAATTCACAGTGCCACCATGTAATTCCACTGTTAAGAGGAACCAAACCACTTCCTTCCCTCTTAACGCAAGACCCCAACTAGCCTATTTTGTTACCAAGCAATAACTCTATTCAACACACTTCTCCAACATACGATTTCTTCCTCGATTTGTGTTCTGAGACGAGCGTCTATTTTCCCCCATGATGTTGCCTCGTTTAAAGCAGAGTAATTTCACATTTCTTGTGCTTCGTTGAATTTTCGTGATGACCTAGCCGAGCGATTACATTATTCCAGTTGGAATACTCTTCTCATGCCAGGGTGGAAGTCCTTCCAAGTAGATGCCATGGAGCGCAATATCCCCTGCTTGTAAAATACGCTGGAATTGGTCGTAGCCTTACATCACCTTTAAGAGCTTTCATTGAAACAATACTTCGTAAAAATGCGTGTTTATTCGAATTAAAGAAATCTGCATATATATTTTTTGTTTGACTCCGTGTGAAACTAATCATTGGGTATCCACTCAGCCGAACCGTCACTCATAGTCGGAATAGAAACCAAGCTGGGTTAACAATGATGTTTTTTAACACACAAGCTTCTGTAGTTCCTGTATTATCAACATTGCCTCTGCTTGTTCCTAGCACATTTGTATTTGTTTCAACCTTTTCTTCACCCTTACCAACAGTTGCCTTACATGGTAGTGGCGCAAAAAAAAAAGAACCTGATTTGCGCATTTTCTGTAATACTTTACCTTCTGTCTTTTCTCCTTCGCAGACTTTTTTATATCCTCGATAAGTCTTTTCCTCCCATTTCTCATCATAAGCAGAATGTGCCTGACATGGCTCGGCGGTCAGGGCGCTCGACTCGCAATCTGCGGGTTCGAATCCCCATCACACCAAACATGCTCGCCCTTTCAGTTGTGGGAGTGTTATATGCTTCGGTCAATCCCACTATTCGTTGGTAAAAGTGTAGCCCAAGAATAATGACTAGCTGTGTTCCCTCCAAACAAACTAAACTTAAGCACAACACCAACATCACAACATTCAAGAGAGAGAAACGTTTAACTTACAAAAGAACGAGTAAAATAAATGAATCTATAACTTCAATAATGATAGGACATTCACTTACTAATGAGAAATGCGAATAAGCAAACGAACTCGTGCGCATCATATGGTGACGCCTCCCTGGTACATTACCACTGATTTATTAAAAAATGAAATTGTCATGGACTACATAATAATTATTGTGTATAATAATCACAATAGTGTTATAATAAGCGTCAGTTATTAAGGCACATATCAAGTAAAAATACAAAAGTTAGCGGCAAGTTTTAAGGGGCGGCTATAGGCCTAGGACTTATCGGCCTAATGGGAAATCCGTCACTGAACGGACCAACTAATAGAGAAGCTCAGCCCTGTAATCAACTGTATGAGAGAGAGAGATGACAATACTAAAATTGATAAAAAGATAGAGGGACATTAATAGATAGATCATGAACTTGAGTACAAAATACAACAATTAAGATAGTCATGTTTTAAAACAACGAATTTATTTACGGGCAAATACATAAACTGAGTGAAATAGAGAGCCATAATTGTAAGACCAACTGATCAATAAGAATGGTGAATAAAGGAATTGCTAGTACAGGCCGAAGTGATTTGTAAAGCAGAGTAGCAAAATACTGTAACACACGTGATGTAAAAAAAGAATTAAAAATTTGCCAAATCAATACACAAAAACGACATATGAAGAATATTTAATGTGTGAAATGACTAATCGATACTTTAAAATTAGATACTAGGAAGTGGGATTTTTGAACATAATCTTGTTACGTAACTGATACCAGAAGTGTACAGAAAAAAAGCGATAATCAGTCGTCAATGGAATCTTGTAATATTTTATTATAGCGCGTTCTAACGAAACTGTATGCTGAATGCCACGTACAGTGAAGAAATAGGGAACTTTAAAAAGGAACTTAGAGGGACGCCTAGCGACTTGGTTAATATCATTACATAGAGGGGGCGACTAGCTACGTGTTTATCATCATCATATAGAGGGAGCGCCTAGCCACTTGGTTATTACCATTACCTAAAGAGGACACCTAGACACTTGGTTATTACCATTACCTAAAGAGGACACCTAGACACTTGGTTATTATCGTTACCTAGAGGGGCGCCTTGCTACTTGGCTGTTATCGTTACATAGAGGGGCGCCTTGCCACTTGGCTGTTATCGTTACATAGAGGGGCGCCTTGCCACTTGGCTGTTATCATTACATAGAGGGTACACCTAGCCACTTGGTTAATGTATCATTACATAGAGGGCACACCTAGCCACTTGGTTAATGTGTCATTACATACAGAGCACACCTAGCCACTTGGTTAATGTATCATTACATAAAGGGCACACCTAGCCACTTGGTTAATGTATTATTAAATAGAGGGCACACCTAGCCACTTGGTTAATGTACTATTACATAGAGGACACACCTAGCCTTGTAAATATATAGTGCACTGCTGCTGTTTGTGATATTTATGACAATCTTATTGATTACCTGGAATTGGTGCAGTACTTTTGGCAGTAGGTTTATTCAGGGGATATGTATTGCTTTTGGCAGTAGGTTTATTCAGGGGATATGTGTTCTGTGAACGAATGTGTTCTTTACTAAGTAGTAGTTTTCAACGAACTCGATGGGTGCTTCTTAACCAAACAAAACTTAGTGGTCGCTATATTGTAGAGTGATGGCCTACAGCAGCGGAAGCCTCTGTAGTAAACATTTACTTTGCAGTGTTTTGCGAGAACAATATTAAGTTCAGATACATCGTAGTTTTGTGCATTCGAGACTTTCTATGCTGGAATACACTGTATTCTTTCATAGCTTAGGTATAATATTTTATGAAAGGCGGGAAGCGTTTGTTTCTTCTTAATAAACGAAGACGAGAACGAAAATGTGTAAATTGTAACAGACTCAAGTCAAGTACAAGAAAGATAAACAGTTATGCGAGATAGAACATTCACATAATGTTCTGATAATCTTTGCTGCAGTGATCGTTATATAAATGCTCTCGTTGTAAAAATTTTGTATATGCAGCCGTCTGCGAGCCTCACAGCTCACAGGTGACGTCATTTTATTACGTAAACCTTTTTTGCTTTCATTGCCGGTTTAACCTTCCGCTCTCTCTTTCATTGCGGTTTATTATTAATGAATGCAGTACCTTTTAAACACTTAAATGGTTCATAACTTACATGTTAGTAGACAGCGATTACCGTTAGAGAATCTTTATAACGCTTTTTATTTAAACGTGTTTTGAATTGGATTGTAACCTGGTGAAAGCGATTTTCAATAATAAAGAGTCAAATGATAAAAGAAAATTTGATTTCAAATGGCATTTGTAATGCAAATCGTTTATTGATTGTATGTGCGTAATCTTTCGATTGTTACATAAAGTATTTTTGTTACAAAAAATTGGGACAGAATTCCAGACCTTCTTGACGTCACACCTATTATCATGACGTCATGCCTGTAGGGTTGTACAGATAACGTGGAATGCGCCCGGTTACAAGGAAGTGTTGGCAAACAAAACACATCACTTTAAAACCAGATGTGTTTTGCAGTATATACTTAAATATTTCAGTTAAGATTATGGCATTGACAGTGTAATGTGTAAAACCACAGAAATCAAAAATATTTAGCATTTCGTAAAATTAAAACAAACAAACAAACGTGATCTGAAGAGAATAAGGGCAACGTTTATCACTAGTCTCATTCTCGGCTATGTACTTGCATATAAAATACAACTGAAAAAGATAGGTGAAGTTGAAACAGATGCTTGCACAGGTTGTGTGGCAAAGAGCTAAATCTTTTGTAGTTTTCCCACTAACCTAGGCAGATTATGAAGTGTATAGAAATGTTTGTTCTGACGAAATCAAGAGTGAAACCACCATTCATCACGGGCCCGGCACGGCCAGGTGGTTAGGGCGCTCGACTCGCAATCTGCGGGTTCGAATCCCCGTCACACCAAACATGCTCACCCTTTGA